>NW_006921630.1:1281139-1317137 GCF_000298275.1 Orycteropus afer afer
CCGAGGCAGTATCACTACGGAAGTAGATTGCCCCATCTTCCTTCCAAGGAGTGGCTGGTGGATTTGAACCACCAGCCTTCTGGTTAGCAGTCAAGCCTCTTAAGCACTATGCTACCAGAGCTCCTATATAGTACAAGCTTAATAAATGGCAGCTATTAATTACCATTACATAAGGGACTGCTCAAACTTACCAGTGACATTGCAGCTGTACTGCATCAGATATTACTGCTGCCTGGTGTTCAAACAGCCCTTGTTACATACAGTTACAAAGATGTTTATAGTAGAGGATTTTGACCTGCATTCTAGACCCTGAATCACCTTCTTCTTTCCTCCCAAAGCAGGTTAAATGGAGGGTTTTAGGTTAGCGTAGTGCCTAGGGCACTGGACTGCTAACCAGAGGGCTGGTGGTTCAAACTCACCAGCCACTCCTCGGAAGGAAGGTTGGGCAACCCTACTTCCGTAGTGATACTGCCTCAGAAACCCAAGGAGGGGTCGCTATGAGTCGGGTCTGACTTGACGACACATAACAACAACAACAACATAACTTTGGCATAGAAAAATTTTGAGGGGGGAAAAAAGTGCTCCACAACGACACTTTCAAGCTTCCTTCTTTATCTTTTTTTTTCCTCTTCCAATTTTGCAATGATAAAAGGGATACATGCGCATTGTGAAATGATAGGAGAGAAGAAAAATGTTGACAGAATTGTAGGGCAGGCAGAAGTGGGAAGAATAACTTGATGCATAGAATAAGAAATTAGGAGGAAATATGCCAAAATGGTAATGGTAGTTTTCTCTGAACATGAGATAATGAGTGAATTAAAAAAAAAAAAAAAAAGATAAATAGCCAAGATCTCCAAAGCCATGGGAAATAACAGCATTCTCAAAATCCATATTCTTAGACCAAAACCAAAGCTGAAAGTCTAGTGAACACTCCTAGCGGAAAATGTGCCTTCAGTAGAATACATAAATTCAGGACACTATCTGGGAAGAATAGGCAAGACATAAAACATTCATTTTTATAAAATTGAAACAATTTATCTTCCATTCTTGAGCAGATGGGAGGGTAAATTGAGGTTGATTTTGTTTTCACTCTGGTGGTCATGTTGGAGGAAATATGAGTGTTCCCTCCTCCAGCACTGTTTAAAGGAAGTCTCTTGGTGCTGTGCCTGGACTAGGCAGAGAGCACAGTATGGTAGAGGGTCACTTCTACTGTAGGTGGATTG
The DNA here is from genome assembly GCF_000298275.1 of Orycteropus afer afer. Taxonomy (NCBI): domain Eukaryota; kingdom Metazoa; phylum Chordata; class Mammalia; order Tubulidentata; family Orycteropodidae; genus Orycteropus; species Orycteropus afer. The sequence continues at coordinate 1,282,363 of NW_006921630.1, forward strand.
CAGGCATGGGTCACGTGTCACGTGTCACTCATGGGGAAGAACAAAGATGAGGACAAGTCCCCTCAGTCCTGGGAAGGAGAGGAGGTGCAAAGAAGCAGGTGGTAGCTTGTCCACTCTCCCATCTACAACTGATCATTCTGACTTTCCGAGTGTTAAATGCTCTTCACATTGCACTCTCTTATAAACCTTTATTTACCCAACTGATTTACCTCCAAGACCCAGCTCTTACTATAAAACTTGATCTCTAGCTATGTGACCTTGGACAAGTCATTTCACCTCTCTGGTCCTCTGCCAATCAGTAAAATGCAAGGATTCCTTTAGAATGCACTAGCCACTTGTCTAAAAATTTGTGCTTACTTTCATGGGAAATGGATGGTGCACCCATTAAGAGCACATGTGTTTAAGGGGTCTGGAGATCCCATGCTTTGCCTGGAAAAGATTCTGTAGTCTGACTGTGCTGCAGAATCTTTTTGGGGAGCTTGTCCAATGTACCAATTCTGGGCCATCTCCAAGAGCTACAAAATGAGTATCTCTGGGTGTAGAAATCAGAAAGCAGTACTATAAATAAGCTCCCTAGGTGATTCTTAAGTAGTTGGTCCATGGACAGGCATCTCCGAGTCACTAACTAGGGCATGTTTCTGTTCTGTATCATCCAGTGTAACCAAGAAGGCTACTGTTGCCTTTAGGAGGAGAGCAAAGGGCATCAACCCAAATGGCCACACTCATAGGCAGTTCTAGCTCAGCAAGTGCTTTTGTACAAATTAGAGAAAAGTGTCCATCTGGATAAATGTGCCCCTTTGTCCCAGCGTTTGCTTGCCTTGGCAAGCACCAGCTAGATTTCAACTTTTCATTTGCTCTCAGCTGGATGTCTTTCTGCAGTGTACAGAGTGCATGCATCACTATACTCAACTGACTGACCACACGCTTTCTGAGAAAATGGGCCAAGTTAACTGTGTCTTCACTTGAGAAAATCCCTGAGAACAAGGAATAGATTTTCCCACAGCTGACTGGGGAACATGATCCCACTGAGCCTGTCTGAGGAGATCCTGGGAGCTGGAGATTCATTTTCAAGCACTCTGTTACTGCCTACTTCTTCAGAGACTTCACTGTGTTTCTAGGGGAAAACTATTCAGCTGTAATCAAGTCACAAAGGTCTCTGGAAAGAAAAGGACCTGGGACATGTATTATTAATTCCACAAGCCTCATTCATCAGTTTTGATACTGAAATGATGAAGGAAAAACACAAGGTATATGTTTAATGACTCTGGAAGAAGAGGAAAGAAAAGAAGAAAAAAAAAAAAGGCAAATAAATACACTGAAAACCCTTGTCAGGAATAAGTGACAATGATCAGAAGGAGAGAGAGGCATAAGGAGAGAAAAACACAGAGAGAAAGAGGGAACAACAAGAGAGCTAATGGGAAGCTAAATGTATTTGTGGATGGCAGGGTAGTGGTGGGAGCTGGAAACAGACAGTGAAGTCTGGGCTGGAGGGCAGGGCAGGAGGGCACCCAGAGATAACGGAGCAGAGGCAGCCTGGCTGCAAGTCTTGTCTAAGGGTTTGGGGAAAGGCTATGGGTACATCAATGACACAGAAACCAGATCAGGGGTGAAAGGTAAGAAAGAGCCAGACAATGAGCTGGAAATGAGCAAAGGAAAGTCAGGAAATGCCATATGTCATTCAGTACTGTCTGACTCTGAGTCACTTTTTTTTTTTTTAAGTAGCTTAAAACAACACTCATTTATTACCTTATAATTCAGGTCAGAAGGAACTCTGGTGGCACAGCAGTTAAGTGTTTGGCTTACCCCACCAGTCCTTCAGTCACAGAAGAAAGATGTGGTGGTCTGCTTTTGTAAAGATTTACAGCTTTAGAAGCCCTACTGGGGCATTTCTACTCTGTGCCATAGAGTTGCTATGAGTTAGAATCAACTTCACAGCAAAAGGTACGGCTTTGGGTTCAGTTCCAGTCAGAGATCCAACACTGGGCTAAAAGCAAGGCATTGTCAGTGCTGCATTCCTCTCTGGAGGCTTGAGGGAAGAATCTATTTCCTTCCCCTTCATCTTCTACAGGCTGCCCACATTCCTTGGATTGTGGTCCCTTTCTTCCATCTTCACAGCCAGTAATATCATATCTGTCTTACCCTTCTCTGTCATCACATCTCTCTTTCTTACCATAACCAGGAAAGGTTCTCTGCTTGTCTGAGTCACTTTGGAAGACAGTTTGGGCTGTTCAGAGAATGCCAAATGTGCCTAAGGCCTAGGCTTAGATTAAGAGCTGCACCTTAGCAGTCTGGTCATTGGCCTAAATCAGTGTAGGGTTTGCAAAAAGATTGTTAGACAGCAGAGAGAAGGTTCTTGCTCAGTTTTAGGTGGCCAAAATAAATGAGAATGGGCTTTTGTTCTTTTTGAGTAATCAGTAGTTGGTATTTGCTCAAAACCTGGAACCCAGAGGTAAAGGTATCCTCCCACATGGGCTCAGGTTATTGTTCTGATAGGGGTCTCAAAGGAAATATTCTTCAAGGACAACATTCAGGAGGGCCAAATAAAATTACCTCCTCCCAGGGATCTGTGTTGAGCAAAACAGAGGGGTTGAATTCAGCCACAATGAACACAATCCTCATTCATGAGTTGGAAAGAACACTGGATTCTATGTCCTGGGATATCTATTCCATATACAGGATTAGAATCTCTAAGCAGTCACTCCAGGAGCTCTGGTAGCATACTGCCTAAGGCACTTGACTGCTAACCAGAAGGCTAGCAGTTCAAACCCACCTGCCACTCTTCAGAAGGACGGTTGGGCAATCTACTTCCATAGTGATAATGCCTCGGGAACCCAAGGAGGGGTCGCTATGAGTCAGGTCTGACTCGATGGCACATAACAACAACAACAACAATAAGCAGTCACTCCTAGGGTGGGAGTAGGGGAAGTGAGAAGCAAAGAGAAGCTGTAGAAATAGGAGGAGGAAACAGTAAGCAACTGGGGTAATGGAAAGGTCATTAAAGCAGCATGGGTTGTATATGAGTGTGTGCAGGTATCTGTGTGTGGGTTGTGTATATGTGTGCTTATCTTGGGATGCAATGGTAAGTGTGTTTCCTTGTGACTAGGCAGCAAAAGAAGGTCTTCTGAGGTGCAGGGCCATTCCCGACAGCAGCTTCTAAAGCTGTGGCAAAACACCTGTTCATTTTCCACAGCAGGTTTCTTCCCATCTCATAAATTATCGCTCTATCACCAACCTTCAGCATTGAAATCTAGTGATATTTTATATTTCTCTAGTGAGGAATCTCCTTAGTATTGGACTCTGTATCTGAGATGTCAGAATACAAAATAAGAATATTATTTACTGGGAATCTTCAAACACATGAATTTAATCTAATTGTGGTATTCTGAAAATGTATCTAGAGGCCCTTGGGTACATTTTTAATTCAACAAAAAAACATTATTATAGCCTTTCTTAATAATCTCCAAAGTAGCAAAATAATTTTTTTTTCCTCTAATTTTTTCATGTAAATCGATCCCTCTTACCTCTTCCACCTTCATTTGTTGTTTTCATTTCTTATCTGTGAAAATTTTCCATTTGCCCTTGTTGTCCCAGCAAACAAATAGCAAATACTGAGTCTAACAGTCTCTGACTGTGTCTCTACAGCCACAGGAAAGGGAGGCTGAGGAGTTAGTCAATGAACCCTGTCAAGTAGACAGAAGGAATGGTAAACTCTGCACTGGGGTATAGTATCTTTCACCCTCAGCACTTTGTCCGCAGCCATGCCACAGGTTGTGTTGTGGCTAGAAATGATTGATTTTGTTGCCAGCCTCAAAGGTCAAGGCTGTAACCTCAAACATCCCATGTTCTTTTAATAACCCATTAGATATGTGTCACCCATGAGTTTGTCTAAATCTTTTTAAAGCTATTTTTACCTTTTGTGAATAGAAACTTCCTGTGTAATGAGTTCAGTGATTTCACTATCTGCCATTTGGAGCCTGTTACTTGAGAGAGCTGCAGCAATCGGCTTCACCACACGAACCAACACAGTGACGTCTTAACATGCCTAGCTTCTCCTTGGGCACTGTTAGTAGACATGGAGTCACCAAGAAATGACCACAATCCCCTTGATTGGCCTTCTTTGTAGGTATGGTTCCCAACTCTCTGTCATTCTTTGCTGTTTGGTCTTGTATATTTTATCTACAGGATAACTTTAGGAATATGTTTTGCTTAGAGAATAGAAACAAGGTAAGTAAAAATCTGGATATTACCAAGAAATTTTATTTGTGTTTTTTTTTTGTTTGTTTGTTTGTTTTGATTTATCATAAAGGAATCAGAAAAATAAGGTATAAAAAGGAGATAATAGCCCTGGTAGTGCAACAGTTAAGCACTCAGCTTCTAACTGAAAGGTTGGCGGTTCGAACCCACTCAGCAGCTCTCTGGAAGAAGGACCTGGTGATCTGCTCCCATAAAGATTACAGCCTAGAAGAGCCTATGAGGCACTTCCACTGTCACATCGGGTCACTATGAGTCAAAATCGGCTTGGCAGTACCTAACAAGAAGTGAGGTGCTATCCCGTCAATTATACAGACACCACGGAGCTTCATAGTTAGTACACATGGAACTTTAATGACCAAAACCTTAGCAAACAAGACATTTTAAGATCTAGTCCTTGCCCTCTTAAACTCCCCACCTATCACTGTATTCTTGAGGATACATTAAGCTATTTATCTGTTATTCCTGGGGAAAAAAAAAAAAACAAAAAAACATGTTTCTTTGTTTCCATGTCTATGGAGGATTAAATGGTAGTTCCCTAAATAATATTTCCTCTTGGAACTAGTGAATGGGACCTTATGGGGGGGGGGGGGGGTAGGGCGGGAGTGATGTCTTTGCAAATGTAATTAAGTTAGAGATCTTGAGATGAGACTGTCCTGGAGAAAACAAGGGAAGAGACATACAGAAGAATAGGTGATGTGAAGAAGGTGGCAGAGATTGGAGTGATGCATCTACAATTCAAGGAATGCCAAGCATTGCCAGCAACCTCAAGAACGTACAGGAGAGGCACAGAATGGATTATCCTTCGGAGCTTTCAGAAGGAACCAACCCTACTGACACTTTAATTTCTGATTTCTGTCCTCTAGAACTTTGAGAGAGTCAATTTCTGTTGTTTTAAGTCAGTCAATATGTGATAATCTATTATGGTACCCTCAGGAAACTAATACAATGCCTTTGCCCATGCTATTCCCTTTGCTTAGAATTACCCTCATTATCTGTCAAATAGAACAGGTCAAAATCTAACTTCAGTGAAATTCTATTGCTTATATTCTCCATAAGTCACTCCTTAAACTATAATCCTCTGGACATTTTCTTTTATTTGAGTATGTTTTAGGATTATTTGCAATTGTTTGGTATGTGCCCATTTACTTATCTAGACTATTAGTTTCTCCAGACCAGGAACCACACCTTCTCATAAAACAGTTGAGAAGTAAGCTAGCATGGCCTGTCCTACAATATGCAATGCAATGAATATTTCTTGAAAACATAAATGAGTAGAAGAGTAAATGATGGAATGTCATGGTGAGAAGTTTCCAATAAACAAACTGGGCTACTACCATGAAAACTAAGAACAATCCACAGAAGTGAGTCCATTTCTAGGCCCAAAGGGTAACCCAGGGTCATGAACTGGCTCAGTCTGACAGTAGAAAGACCTACATGCAGAACACCTACCCCACAGCAATGCACCCCCCTACTCTAGGGGATGCACCCCTTAGATCAATTAGCCATGAGACATCAGAGGGGCAGCATTCACATAGAGGGAAAGCTGGACAGACAGAAATGTACAGATTAAGAAGGGCACAGGGAGTGAGTAGTCAGAGGGAGAAGAGGGGAGGAGAATTTTTTATGGTTGGGGAGGTAATCGGGGCTATGAAATCAAATGTCCATGAACTGATGAATGTAAAACAAATCTGCTTTGTAAATTTGCACCCAAAGCACAAAAAAACAAATAAATGAACAAGCAAGAACAACAAAAAGTCCAGTAATATGGAAAGCGAGGCAAAGCTGGATAAAGTTATCCAGCCTAAATCCTCTGTCTCACAGAATTATTCATTTGTAACTTTTTGTACTAGTGTCCTTGATCAATTTTCTTCTTGGTCTGAAAGTCACAAATGCTTATTGCTACTTTTCTTCTGGTACATTAACCTAGATTTTTCACAAAGGAGTTGATTTAAACTATTATTGACCTAGGATTTCTTTTGTTTTAAAAGAATGTTCCACTATTTTTATGTCTGCAATATAGCATACTAAGTGAAAAACATAAATATTCACACATGTACTACTTACCTCCACCTTCTGGGACATTATATAAAACATGCAGGAAAATCAGACCTACCATTTTTTTTTTTTCCAATAATACTCCAATATGTATCATCAGTTAGCAATCTGTAAGGAAGTTTTCAAGTGACAGTCTTCACATTCAAAATCATTTCTGTTAATTTTATGTGAATCATTTAAAGAAACATGGCATCACATACCTGATTTAAGTCAAATTGTATGGCATCTTTTACTTTCTATTTTGTAATTTTTTGAAGAAAATTCAGTCGTTTGTCTTATACTATATATATACATATATATATATATATATATATATATGTGTGTATATATATATATATATATATATATATATATTCATGCTGTTTATCATTCCTGGTTCCATTATCCTCAAGATAGTCACTTTCTCCCCCTCCCAACAGTTGCTCCATTATTTTATTAGTGTTCAAAATGAGACCTCATAGACAGTGATGATCAAAGAATAATGGAAATTAGAGATGGAAATGACAGATTAGGTCTCCTTGTCTATTTCCCGGGGCTAATGTTCCTGTCAGTCTGTAACTCAGTGCTTTAGCCCATCTTGTTTTAAATGACACTAACCCTGGGGCCCCCACCATTTCCCTTGAGGCTCTTGTCTACATCCTAAGACTGTCTCTACACACAGCCAGAGGGAATGACAAAGCCTTGTGCAATTACCAAGGGAAGTCAGGCCCATCCTCACATGATCTATCTATAAGGCAAGAGACATGGAGGCTTGAGTGATTAACTCTCAAATCCAATCACTGCAGAGAGCCAGCCTGGATCATTCAGGGCAAAGAATGAAATGGCATTTTCTAGTTGTTCTTCTTCAGCAGCAAATTTCAGAGCAAAGAGATAGAGAGGTTGTTTGTTTTCACCCTTTCCAATATTCTACTCCATAAAATCACAGTCAACTGAAATTCCCAACAAGGCTATCACATAAGCTGAAATTCTGGCTCCCCAACCACTATGGAAACATTTCCAGGGGTTAAGAGAATCAAGGGACTATGTGGGCTTTATATAGTGAGTGGCTCTCTTTATTCATATCCCTTTTCACATCTATCATCAAGTCTCCTGCCCTACCCACCAATTATTCAATAACAGATCATTCATAGGTATCTACCTGCAGTGTAGTAAATTACCTGGTATGGCTTTTCTAGCCTTAAGTCTTTGTAAGCTCCTTGGTGGAATTTTCTGTGAGCAACTGAGGAGCTCCTGATTGTTAAAGTTATCTACCTGGGGTATTTCTGTTGCGAGTGGCACAAAGCAATGTTCTGGGAAGTTCACTCTCTCTCAGATGTTTAGAATTCTGATGTTATGATTGGTTAGTTTGGCCACTCTGCCAGGCTCAAAAGGAGCCCTCCTAGAGGCAGAAAGAGTCTCTCTGACTGCTGGCTGAGAAGGACATGCTGCTGAGAAAAATGCACTCCTGAGAGACATGTGCTGCTGAGAAAGAGACACCAAGAGATATGTACTGCTGAGAAAGAGACTGAGTGAGACCTCTGGCTGAGAGATAGTGGGCTGAGAGAGACTGAGCGTGTTCCTGAACTTCAATTGTAGCCTGTTGCTTCCCTAATAAACCCCATAATCTGTGAGTTCTGTGTGGCCACTGCAGCAAATTATCAAACCCAGCAGAGAGGTAGTGGGTGCTGCAGGAGGAATGGTTGGTGAAAGGGCTAGAGGGAAGCAGCATGTTTGGCCTTGCAAGAATAGGGCTACTGATAGTGATTCTGTCTTCCTCTTGTGGGGTTAGAGGAGGTCAGAAGATGCGGCCTCCTTGCCCCTTTGCCGCTACCCTTCTACATACACCATTCTCTAAATTTTGTGGACTTCTACCTGACAAAATCTCAAATTCAGTCAAAACTAAGCAATCCTTCATTTTCTCTGAGAAAAGGTTCATGGCATTTTGACTTCTCCAAGCTTTCTGACCTGTGACTCAGATTTCCTTTCCTTAACTTCATTCTCTCATGTCCTTATCCCTCAGCTTCAACCCGTTCCAGAACATTTGCCCTCTTTTAACATCTGTGGGTATCTATCATGCTTTGACTTAGTCATCAGCTGGCCAAGTTCTCAGAGTAGAGTTCTTCTATGCCTTCATTATAAATCACTCTCTTGGGCTCTTCAATCATTTTTATTACTCTTCTTCACACTCTCACCCATTTGTCTCCATATTTATTGCTTCAAGGAGGCCAGGACTACGTTCAATATTCTAGGCTTAGTTTCACCAGAATCATGCAGAGGGGGCTGATTATCCACCTCTGGGATGTGATTCCTTCATGGATACGGCAGAAATTATGTTGGTTTCTTTTTTCCCACCTTGTTAGGGTACAAACACACACTTAATTTTAAGTCCAGTCAATCACTCCAATATGTCTTTGCCTTGATTTCTTTCTAGTTGTCCCTATTCCACTGATTGCTATTATTAATTAGGGTTTATTGATTCCTTTCTCCTCCCACCCTCTCCATGGCCCAGCCAATGCACAAGGCAAGCTCTCAGTTTTCAAAACAAAGTGGAAATTTGCTTTAAAAAATACAACAGAGAAAGGAACTACTTTTATCTCTCTCATGTGTATTCTGGGGAGAAGCAAAGGTTTTTACAGAGAAACAGTAATTAGGCATCAGGCAAAAAATGCTATCTTATTCAATAAAACGTTATCTTATTCAATACAGAGTACTCTCTGAGTCTTTGCATTTCACCCCTGCTGACAGTCCTGGTGAAAACAAGTTTCTACTCATGTCAGTCTCGCAAAGCTTGTCAATCTCTGGAAGAGCTACAGTGGAATCTGTGTGGCTTCGTGTATCTCCAACAAAATCATCAGCTAAGTTCTGCCTGTGGAATCCTCATGGCTGGCAGTGGTGTAAAAAGGAAGAGAGGGACAGCTTGGTTTTCAGATCCCAGCTGGAGGCTGCAAGGCTGCGAGTCAGAGGCATCATCTCTTGACTCGTAAATGGAGAAAAAGATGATATGGACGTCATTGGAATGGTATAAATATGGAAATGAACAATGACATTTTTACCCATTCGCTGTTCAGAATATAACCACCCTTTAGCTTTCTTTCTCTACATGCAGTTGCTCCACATCACGTCTGTGCAAGTGAGTGCTGTTATCTTGGGAACCGGCTAACTGGCCATTACCTCACTTACCCCTGGTTTGTCCCCCATTCATTCCGAATGCAGAGGTGCTTGTGTACTGGGTCCTTCATGTAACCTTCATAGCAGAGGCATTCCCCTTAGAAACATGTAAAAAGGAAGAAAGAGAAACATGAATGGATTGATTAACATGTCTGTGTTGAGAAATTAATATGAAATGGTGAGATTAAATGCTGCCACTAATAGAAGACCAAATGAGACAATAAATCCCTTTATGTCATATATTCCCCTCTCCACCACCCATCTGAATGAATACACCCACCAATATCCATTTTCAGTCAGCAGTCACTGATAGAGGAAGCTCACATTTACAATGTACCTCCTATGTGTGCTCTGTAAACACAATGATCAAGAACTCTTTGAAGGAAGGGACACTTTCTTTTTCATCATGATTTCTGTAGTGCCCACTACACTGCAAGGCACATATCAGGTGATCAATAAATGTTCAAAGCATGTGGTAGTTAATTCATCAAATATTTCTAAGAATCCCGAAAAGTAGGTACTATTAGCTCTGGTAAGGAGCTCTGGTAGCTGCTAACCAGAAGGCTGGCAGTTCAAACCCACCAGGCACTCCTCAGAAGGAAGGTTGGGCAATCCTACTTCTGTAGTGATACTGCCTCGGAAACCCAAGGAGGGGTCGCTATGAGTCGGGGCCAACTTGACGGCACATAACAACAACACATTAGCTACTTTATACTGATGGAGGTTGAAAAAGTTAATTGATTTGTCCACAGCAAGTAAATGACAATGTTAAGATTTGAACCGATGTATATCTGACTCCAAAGGTCTTTTTTGTTTCCCGCAGAACAACTACTATACTGTGCCTACTATGGTTTAATAAGAATTCTAAACCTTAGTTTTTGAGTGAAACTGTCTAACTATCTTGAGCTGGCAAACAGAAGGATAATCTACAGCTCTGTATTTGTTTAGGATATTACTATGCTTCATTATCACTAGTTACTCCTTCAATATACCAAGAGGTCTGTGAACTCTCTGAAATTGTGTGCTAAACTGTACATGTGTGCATGTGCATTTTCCCAAGGCAGGTTTCTACAACATTCATCTGATGTACAAATAAATCCCAGACCATCCAATAATTTAGGATCATTGCTCTATTTATTACTGACTTTGAGGAAGATTGTTGCTGTCTTCTTATACCAACAATTACTTACACATGATATGTATCCCCAAAGTTCTGAGACCACTTCCACCAAAGCACTAGTTTTTACTCTTTTTCTGGCTGGTTATTTAATTTTTAACTAGTGAAAGAACAAAGTATGACTTCTTGAAATTTGCAAATTTGCCCTAAGGAGACAATAGGTAGACAGTTTCTTTATCTCCCAAGGAAGAGATGCTTAAAAGGGTATAAAAATAGAACAATAGCTTTGAATGTGATTTTCTTTTACCAAAGATAAAAATCCAATGAAAATCAAGTGAAGAGGCATCTCAGTTAAGGGAGGAAACTTGAGATATGGTCTTAGCAAGGGGCTTTTTGCTGGATCTTAACCATTTTAAGACTGAACCATAAGCTACTATCTATCATGGCCCCACTATCAGATAAGCCTCATTCTCTTTCCTGACACCTGCTCAGCTCCATGTGATAGGGACTGGGATTAAAAAAAAAAATGAGTAACTTCTTAGTTTGTGAAGGGTCCACAGAGAATATTAGATCAGTACTTGGTCTTGGTCTCCTGTATGGCAAAGTCAGGCTTGCTCACAGTCTGAATCCACAATGGGCTCCAATTTATTGGCTTCAGGGGTGCAAGCTGTATCTGGAAATGGTCAGGGAGCTGTGAGTCAAATACAGAAAAACACAGCTTGAATTTAGGTAGTTGATAATAACGCTTGTGGATAAAGACTGTTTTTCTGAAGGAAATAAAGATACAGAAAGCAAATACCAGGAAGGGCAAAGGAGGGAAGTACTAGGAGCCTGGCTTTATACTATTTTGGTTCCAAAGAAAGCATGGACAATGGACTATAAGCTACACAAGGGCAGAAACAAGGTCAGTTCCCCTCTCCCCCGCCCCATATGAATTGTTATTCTTAGCTGCCATCTAGTCTTCCCCCAACTCATAGCAATACTATGCACAGTGGGATTGGACTATTGTGATCCATGTGGTTTTCACTGGCTGATTTCTGGAAGTAGATTACCAGGCCTTTCTTCCTAGTCTATTTCATTCTGGAAGCTTCACAGAGTAGGATTTTCAAGGCTGTGACCTTTTGGAAGCAGATCACCAGGCCTGTCTTCCAAGATGCTTCTCGGTGGGTTCAACCAACCTTTCAGCTAGTAGTAGAGTGCTTAACTGTTTGTGTCACCCAGGGACTCTTCCCCATATGAATAGGCCTTTAATAAATAATTGTGAAATGAAATAAATGAATTAATTAAAGAGTTTGGCCCAAATTCACAGATAATCCTGTACCTCAAAGATGCAGATAGCTAAACCAATTCCCTTATTTTTGCATATAATGCACCCTTGTAAATAATGTGCATACACATACAACAAGCATAGCCCACCTAAAGCAAAATGGGTTGTAAATTTGCCAAAACACGTATAATACATGTTATTTGTGTGAAAACACAGTGATGGGTTAAGGGCCCAGATATGCTTCTCCCTTAGTGGAAAATACTCTTTTCATTATCCTTGGGGATATTTCAGTTTGATAGTAAAATACAGGAAGTTATCTTGGGAGAATGTCAAGCCCATCATCCTGACTCTTAGAATAGCCTTGGCTAGACACCTGGCCTAGAATTAAGAACTGACAAAAAAAAGAGTCTTCCTCCACATTTGATATCTAGTTACCAAAAAACATGTAAAAATAAACGCAGGACACAACTCAGAGTTCAAGTAGAGCCTTATTTTCCTAATGATGGCAATACCTACGATTTGCATAGTGCATTTACTTTTCTCAAATTGCCGTCATAGTTATTATCTCCTTATGAGACTTCCATCATTCATTGTTATGTGGGGCACACTGCAGACAACAGATAAAGCTTTTCTCTATATAATGGCATATGCAGCCCAAAGTCAGAGAAACAGAAATTTTAAAACTATCAGGTTAGAGTATCGGGATATCCAAAATTTGGCTCTTAAGTGATCTTCATTCCCAGAACCCACCAAACTACCCTCTTTTGCATTCCTCCTCAAAATCAGTTTGGCCATCTACGTTGAAAGGAGTTAGGACTTGATGAGGAAAGTTGCCATGGCAACCAACTGCTAAATCTTGACTTTAAGAGGGGTTTCATGCAAGCACAGGCTCTATCTGTTAGCTGTGAATTTTAAAGACCCCACAAGGGTGTTGGATGCCCTCCTAAGCTAGAAGTGTTACAGTCTCTGCATCTGCTGTGACAGATGGCGGGGAACACATGACGCACCAACTCTGTGGTGATGTACACAGGAATCCAATGGAGAGATGTGTCATGGCCACAGAGAAGTGCCCAGCCAGGATGGAGTGAGCCTGCAAGAGGCTATCAGAGGCAGCAGCACTGCCTGAGAACAGCAGCACACTGGGAGATGATCAGTGCAGGGCCTGAAGCTGGCTCCACTTAATTTGTGCTTAGCACCCTGGGGGCAAACACCTCTGCTTCTTTGTATGATGGGCTCGGCTTTCTGTCATTTCCCATTCTACAGATGAAGGACTGAGGCACAAATCCCATCCTAGGATTAAGGAAAGGCCATGAAACCAATGCTCTTCAGACATGACTGGATTACCATCAGTTCTTCAAGAGGTAAATGCAGATCCAGCTTCAAAGCCCTAAGCCACCTCTATCCTGCAAATAACTATTGACTTTTATTAAATGAAATTGGGTGTGCTTTCTCTGGAAAAGGAAATCTTTGTAAGACATCTGGACTTGGGAGTGTCTAATTACCTGGTCTCCTTCCCCTGTGGAGACATTGAGCAAGAGGTAGGCTCAGGGTCAAACAGCCCCACCCAACTTTGGCAGAGGGCATAGCAGGAAACATGCCAAAAATGCATAGTGAAGAAAAAGACTTTAATGGAGGCAGAAAAGCGAGTTTGGAATGAATGGGCAATCTAAGTGGCAGCAACAAAATGGGAGTTCAGCTTTCTTGTCAAATGGAGTTAAAAAATTACAGAAGCCGACAGAAAGGCAAGAAAAGAGGAGATGAGCTGGCTTGAGTCTGGAAACCTGACTAAGGCCCCTTTACCAGGTTTTACACATTTCTATATGGTTGGGTCTGGCCTATGGAAAGACCTGGGATTGAACAAGATGTTCAATGAACATCTTGAATGGACATGAAAACTTAATTCAGCTTGGAAGTCTGTGCTCCTTGCAGACAAATAAAAGCTACCTATCTTGAAAGGATGGATATTGTTGAAATGAGGATCTGTGGCCAGGACTGACAGCGGATGGGAAATGAAGCCAGTATATGAACCTTCCATTGATGCCCATATGGCAGAATGAAGGCCAGAAGCTGAGTGGGGAGAGAAGTCGCTGAGACTTAGAACCACGTAGTCTGTTTCCATGAGAAACAGAACAAAACAAACAACCACACACACACACGCACACACGCACACAAACTTAGAACCCCAGGAAAATGAACCTCTGCTTTGATCCAGCCAGGGCACTAGGCCCCACAACCTTTGTGCTTTGCTGTTAGCTCAACTTGACCAGAGGCCTAAATCTGAAAGGATCTGGGAGACTATACAAGACAACAAAGGGCTTCATCAGAGGGCTGAAGCTCAGAAAGGGAACAACAATTCTAGTCCTTCTGGGGTGTTCTGAAGCATGAGCAGTGGAAGGCAGGATCACACAGTGATCATATGTATGCATGTGGAATCAGGCAGGCTGCAATTGAAGTCTGGCTCAGCCATTAACGAGACTGACTATAGGCAAATTAGTTAACATGTCTGTAAAATGTGGATAAAAATACCATCTACTTCATAGGGTCATTGTGAAAACTCAATTACACAACTTAAGTAAAATGCAGTGCTTGATACATAGTGACTTCTCAAAAAACACTTTTTTCTTAGGTGTTGTCTAATCAGTTCCAATCCATAAAGACCCTATGAACAACACAACAAAACACTCTCTGGTCCAGCACCATCCTCACAATCATTGCTATGTTTGAGCCCACTGTTGCACCCACTGTGTCAGTCCATCTCATTGAGGGTCTTTCTCTTTTTCACTGACCCTCCACTTTACCAAGCATGATGTCCTTCTCCAGGGACTGGTCCTTCCTGAAAACTCATCCAAAGTAAGTGAGAAAAAGTTTTGCTATCCTCCCTTCTAAGGAGCTATTACTTTTTCCAAGTTAGATCTATTCATTTTTCTGGAGGTTCATGTATGCTCAATATTCTTTAACAATAGCATAATTCAAATGTATCAATTCTTCCTCAGGCTTCCTTATTCATCCTCCAGCTTTCACATATTAGGCAATTGAAAATACCATGGATTGAGTCAGGCTCATTTTAATCCTCAAAGTGACATATTTGCTTTTTAACACTTTCACAGCAGATTTGCCCAGTGCAATAATCATACCTATGATTATTTTTGCTTTAAACCATCTTTTTTTCCCACATATTTCCCACTGATTCCCTCACCTGGAAGGGCAGGTGTGGAAATGGAATGCAATGTTTAATGAAGTGTTAGTGGGCTAACCTGGGAACCTAACCCACACACATCCTGAGTCACCAAAAACCAAATACTAGGGACACACCTGTCAAAAGTGAGAGCTGCTAGAATAGCTTTTCTCAAAGTAGGAGAGATAATGTAACAGGTCAAGTTGTACTGGGCAGGAGATGAGGAATAACTGACAGCCTTTGGAGTGAGAACCTACATTCATCAGGCAGACCCAAAGTCAAATCAGTAAATCTATGGAACTTGGTGATTACAGTAAACACTAATTTTGCTAGTGTTCACTATATGCCAGGAATTGGGCTAAAAGCTTTATTTATATTATATCCCTCCCAAATAATATCTTGCTAGAGTGTAAACATAGTGAGAGGCTAGAAGGGGAAACAGAGAAGTAAGCTTCTTCCAGTCCTAGTCCTTCCCCAGATTCCCAACTCATCATGAGAAGGTCCATGTAGCCGCCCGCACTCTATACATTGGGATGGGAGGACATGAAGAAGTACAATGCTTATTTGTTCTCTCCTTGTTTTTTTTTTTTTTTTCTTTTTTCTCTGTCCCTGGTTTATTAGTTTCCTGTTGCTGCTATAACAAATTACCACAACTTAGTGGCTTAAAACAACATAAGTTTATTATCTTATAGTTCTCTAGGCCAGAAGTCTGAATGGGCTTCACTGGCCTAAAGTGAAGGAGGCTTTCTGGAGAGTGTAGAGAAGAATCTGTTTTCTTGCCTTCTTCAGCTTCTATGGGCTGCCCACATTCCTTGATTCATGGTCCCCTTTCTCCATCTTCAAAGCCAGCAATTGCAGGTACAGTGTTTCTCATATCACATCACCCTGACCTTCTCTTTTGCCTCTCTCTTCCTCTTTTATGGAGGCCTGTAATTACATTGCCTGTGCAAATGGTTAGTGTTCTTGGCTGTTAACCAAAAGGTTGAAGGTTTGAGTCCACTCAGAGATTTCTTGGAAGAAAGGCCTGGTAATCTGCTTATAAAATATCAGCCTTGGAAAACCCTTTGGAGTTCTACTCTGACACACATGGGGTCACCATGAGTTGGCATTAACCAGACAACTGGTCAGTGACTCCCTTGTTAATCCACAGTAATGTTCTTATTTTAAGGGCAATTTATTAGCAACCTTAATTCCATCTGCAATTTTAATTCACCTTTACCATGTAAGATAATATAATTACAGGTGCCAGGAATTAGGATGGGCATCTTTGGGTGTCCATTATATAGCCTACCACACCTGGTATTCAGAACCACTATAATGGACAGACACATAGGTAGCATTGGGACACTCTTTGGAAGGATGCCTGAGGAGAGTTCCAAGCACCAAAGGCTGCTCCTTTTCAGTGACTGAACATCTGTGTGTGTGTGTGTGTGTGTGTGTGTGTGTGTCTGTGAAAGTGTACACGTGTACTTGCACAGTTCCACGTATCCATATGGGCAGACCTCTCAGCATGGCTGGGAAAGCACATGTCCCAACACTATGACATTTCTAAGTGAGCTAGCTGGAGGATTGCAAAAATAACGTTGACTTGACTTTCAGCCAATTCCCACACTCAGCTCTTTGGAGAAATGCTCTAGGATGGAGTGTGGGAGGCGATAAAGTTTCTTACTGATGCGCGTGTGGGATGACCACATCATCCCATGTGCAGAAAGAAGTGGGGCAGGTGTGTGTGTGTGTGTGTGTGTTGGGGGGGGGGACTTTCCATTCCAGCATTAATGAAAATAAAAGTCTTTGCAACATCTTTTCTCAGTTGCCATCCAAAATGAAGATACTACACCTTAGTTCTGGTGTAGGATTTGGGTTCTTATTTTTAGTTTCCTTCCATAGCTTACTGGTTGGAATTTCATTAGTTGTCATGGATACAGGGAAGCCACTAGCAGGGGATGGACTTCCCAAAGTTATTTTTAAGTTCATATTAGAAATCAGACATCTGGAAGGCACTAAAGGGTTAATGGGAGAGCTTCGCTATGGACAAGCTGCTTCCTCAGTTTCTGGCACATGGAGCAGAGATGCTCAGTAATGGTTCTTTCTTACACAGTTTTTGAATGACAAATATGTTGAATCTGACATGTCTGGGGATATTAAGCAATCCTTTATAATCCCACCTCTGCTCTGATTTCATGACGGATAAAACACAGACTCTGTCTTCTATAGCTGCGGGACTCTGGGCAAGTCTTTGGGTGTTCAAGCATTGATCTAAAATAAGGAGGCTCTGGTAGCATAGTGCCTAAGGCACTTGACTGTTAACCAGAAGGCTGGCGGTTCAAACCCACCAGCCACTCCCCAGAAGGAAGACTGGGCAATCTACATCTGTAGTGATACTCCCTCGGAAACCCAAGAAGGGGTCACAGGAGTAGGGTCCGATTCAATGGTACATAACAACAACAACAAGTCCAGCTGGATAAACAGTTTACATTCAACTAGTAATCTGAAGTTTGGTGGTTTGAACCCACTCAGTGGTACCATGGATAAAAGACCTGGTGATCTGCTTTTGTTAAGATTACAATAATAATTAATAAAAAAATAATAAACCCCATGAAGAAGTTCTACTCTGTAGAACATGCACTTGCCATGAGTTGAAATTGACTCCCTGGTAATGGATTTAGTTTTTTGTTTTGGTCCAGCTTATCTCTAAGACCCTCTCACAGCTTAAAAAATCAATTCTATCTGTCCACATGCAACTAAAGGTGCATTCTGTTCTTTGAACCCAGTAGAAGCACACAAGTCCCTCCGGAGATCATTCTTCTCTCAGGAGTGAGTCTAACAACTGAGATTGTCCACGTCCTCCTAATCCAAACCAGCTGGAGAACTAGGAGACCAGAGACCAGCTCAGTAACATGGAGAGGCCCCACCTCTGAAACTAGCTCTTTTTTCTTTTTCCCGAGAACACTGGCTTTTGGGCATGGTGTACAGCCCATCTGTTTGGTTTGGTGTTTGCCTGACAGCGTGGGAGGAGCAGCAAGCAAGCACAGTCTTAGACATCAGATGTTTAAAATGCTGTACTTCTCCTCCATATGGGGGCCTAGAATCTCTGTGATGGGCCCACGTAAAACAACTTTTAGATATAAGAAGGTGAACTGTAGACACTGCTGTTACCATTTTCTCCCTAAAATAAATATAATAATGGATTATGCAGACAGGGGTTGGATCTCTTAGATTCAGTCTCTCTAGCAAGATCTTTCAATCGCAGTACCTGAAGAAGAACAAGAAGATTATCTGGATATGTGTGTGTGGTAGGTGGTGGAAAATGTAGATGGTACACATTGAGTTAGGAAAGTTGGGTCCTGTTACAAAGTAGATTGTGCCCCCCCCAAAAAAACAATGTATGTTGAAACCCTAAATCCTAAACCCTGATATCTGTGAACATGAGCTCATTGGGAAATGGGATCTTTCAAGATATTATCAGTTAATATGAGGCCATACTAGAGTGGGATGAATCCTAACTCAATCTGAGTTGTGTCCTTCTAAAAGGGGAGAAGAGACAAAGACACATACGGAGGACGGATAGCATGTGAAGATGTGTATGCATGACAAGGAAAGTCTAGGGCCTCACAAGCTGGTAGAGATAAGAAAGGATCTTCCCCTAAAGACTTCAGAGGGAGCAGGGTCTACCTAGCACGTTGATCTGGATTTCTAGTCTCCAGAGCTGTGAAAGTTAAGTTTTTGTTCATGTAAGCTATCCAGCTTGTGATATATTAATACAGAAGCCCCAGGAAAATAATATAGCTCTCACATACAGCAACATTTTGCTTGGGGATCTTAGATATCACTTAATCCTCTTCCTCTGCTCTAGGACATCATACTTTTTCCATGAAGGCTCTATCTGTGGTAATCAGTCTACTGGAGACAGTTCTTTATAAAGACTACTCTAGCTGAACACTTTCAACAATGAATGTGCAAGGCAACTTGGAATGAAGGATCCACACTCCTAGGAAAGTTGTTCCTTAAAGGGGCATGGGAGTGCTCCAATGAATGTCGGGCCTGCATTTGGATACTTACTTATACAACTCCAGTCCCATTTGAAAGGCTTAAAGATGTAGTACATATTCTTTGACCAGTAATCTCACTTTTAAGAATGTTTCCAAAGAAAATAACTTCAAATGTGCCTTGCATTTCTATGTAAGGATGTTCATTTTAATAGTATTTATAAAAATTAAAAGTTAAAGCAAATCTATAGCAACTAGTTTTATTTATTTTTTTTATAAAGATCAAATAACAGGGGAGCACTTAAACAAGCTATGATAGAGATATATAGGGAATACTAACAGGCCATTAACGTTATGTTATTGAAGACTATTTAATGGTTCTGGAAAACTCTCACGATAGAATGTTAAGTGAATGAAAGCAGGAAAATTCTACTTAGATCTAGTATGCTCCGAAGCCTCTAAAAAAATCATGTGCTGAAAAAGATTAGAAGGGAAGATATTAAAATTTTAAAAGACATTATCTTCAAGAGATAGAATTATTGATGATTATCGTTTTATTCTTTAAGCTTTTCAGAATTTTCCAGATTTTCTGCAATAAACATGCATTAATTTTAAAATCATAAAAAGTCTAGCCTCAGTAGCTAAATATCCCTAACTGATGACCAAAAACTATGGAGACTATCCTGAACTCATCTTTCTGGCTTAAGGTTAGCTACAGATAGGATCTTTCCAAGGCTTCTACCAGATGACCCCATACTTTAAGCCAACATGTTCAGTGGCCAAACCATATGCTGGTAGCTTGCATAGTCTAGGCTCCCCATGGCAGTGGGACAATTGGGTAGGATGGCCTAAGTTTCAAGGGAGTGACTGCAATAGGCATGATCTCTCTGATAGTTACCCACTGCCCAGTGCTCCTGCCTACCAGTTTCAGGGTCACATTGGTGTTCACAGGGGTCCAGGAGCCGCCGAGCACAGAGATCCATGGCCCAGGGCCCACTAGAGTTCTGCTGAGAGAACAGTACTACTTGGGCAGGGTTCAGCCAGTCACTGGCATCCAGCTGGCTCCCCTCCAGCAAGATGAAGCGGCTCCCTGCAGGGGAGAGAGAAAGCATGCTCATGTGTATACACACAAATGTACATAAGTCACCAGAGACAGAGAAAAGGCCACTCTGCACATTAGCCCCAATCCAAGACCACTATTTCCACCAGCCCTGGCCCTTGATTAGCTCCAGAGCAAGGGATCAGCCAACGGAGGCTCAGCCATCACCTGGACTGCTGTGAGGCCAGAAGGTTTAGGCCCTCCCATCCTATCATTCCTGCTGTCTTGCTCCCTCCTATCTTATCCAGGAGTTCCTAAGGGACAAACGGACAGAGCAGCTCTGTGATGGCCATAGCACAGCTCCATCAGATGCAGCCACAGGCACTTGGCTCTAGTCCAGGAACAGGGACGTGCTGCCTGTCTTTGCTTGCCATGAAATAGCAGGCCCCTAACACCACAAACAGTCCCCACCTGTTTTCAGCCTTACAGCAACCAAGAGAATAGACATTAACAAGACAATTAGGTACTCTGGACTTCAATAATTCAGGGACCTCAGAATCTATATCACTCCCTCATTATACTGGGGTCTCCCTGGATGAAAATAAATGATCACTTCAGAGTTCTAGGCTTAGAGTGAGTGACTGCAATTAGAAATTTTCTACCTGAGCATACCAAACTGAAGCACGGCTAATCTTTAAACACCTTTGCTACTCTGTTTAAGGAGCTCTGGTGGCATCATGGTTAAAGCATTTGTCAGCTAACCAAAAGATCAGTGGTTCAAACCCACCAGCTGCTCCGAGGGAGAAAGATGGGGCAGTCTTCTACTTCCACAAAGATTTATAGCCACCTTAGAAAGCCAATGGGGGTCACCGTGAGTCAAACTGACTTGATGGCAGTGAGCTTGAGGGTTTTTTGGTTTGGTGCTGTAGTAAAAGGAGCTCTGGTGACATAGTGGGTAAGACATTTGTCTGCTAACCCGAAGGTCAGTGCTTCAAACCTGCCAGTTGCTCCACAGGAGGAAGATGAGGCAATCTACTTCTGTAAAGATTTATAGTCTTGAAAACCCAGTAAGTTGCCATGAGTCAGAATCTACTAGATGGCAGTGGGTTTGTGTGTTTGTGTGTGTGTGTGTGTGGTGGAGTGGTTAAGGCATGTGGCTGCTAACAAAAAGGTTGGTGGCTCAAACCCACCAGTTGCTCTGTGAAAGAAAGACAGAGTAATCTGCTTCTGTAAGGATTTACAACTTTGGAAAGCCAATGGGGGTCACTATGAGCAGAATTGACTCGATGGCAGTGAGTTTAGCTTTGATTTACTGCTCTATTTAGCTCTTCCCCTCTCAAATACTAAATGAACCTTGGCACCTACCTACATGTAGCCGCTACGCTCTGCATTTCTCCACAAAGACAGAGGCTTATTTCAAAACAAGCAAAAATGGGGTTAGGTACAGAAAAAGAGGAGGTCATCTGTTTAGTTGTGGGTCTTTTTTTTTTAAACCCACTTACTTATTTCATGTTGTTATGTGCCATCGAGTCAAACCTGCAGTATCACTATGGAAGTAGATTGCCCAACCTTCCTTCCAAGGAGTGGCTGGTGGGTTTGAACCACCAGCCTTCTGGTTAGCAATCAAGTGCCTTAGGCACTAGGCTACCAGAGCCACTCCTCAGAAGGAAAGTTGGGCAATCTACTTCCATAGTGATACTGCCTCAGAAACCCAAGGAGGGGTCACTATGAGTCCGGTTTGACTCGACGGCACATAATAACAATAATATAACTTATTTCACGTGTCAAGACTCTTTTTTGGTCCTAATCCTTATTCATTTGGGTTTTATGTTCTATTCGTGTGTGCATTTCTTGTTCTAGTAATAACTAACAGTATTCCTCACTTCTCTATCTCTTGCCCAACCTGGAAACTTTCCTTTTTGGGAGAGGAGGTCTCAAGTCAGAAGAAGTGGGCTTACCATCGGCAATCAGGTGCTCTGGGACGTGCAAGGTGATTTTGACAACGAGAGGGCAGCTGACATGAGAGGCGCACACAAGGCCGATCACACAGCTGGTGATGCTGATCAGTGTCAAAGTGGTCTTATTCACAGGACTCCGAGGAGAACCCACTGGAAACAAGACAAAAGCAAGGCACGTGGAGGTAAAAATTTTAGCACTGCAAGCCAAATTTGGCCTTTTGCTCCTTGACTGTCTTCTTTGCACACTCTGGCAAAAAGCAGAAGAAACTGACAAACCCAGATCAGGGTGGACAGTGTCTGTAGCTGTGTCACCTCTGTGACCCTAAACCCCATGGATATCCATGTGATTAGCTGGACTCGGGGAGGATATGGTCAACTAGTGGCCCTCAGGGTCCACAGTGGTCAGTTGAATGTAAGCCCCCTGCACTCTTCCTGGGCCAGGTTCACAAGGGAAAGTATAAAGGGAAGAATTCTCTCCCTCTGTTTGGTGGTTCGAACCCACCAGCTGCTCCCCAGGAAATGGATGAGACAGTCTCTTTCCATAAAGATTTACAGCCTTGGAAACTCTACGGGGCTGTAATTTTCACAGAAGCAGATTGCTAGGCCTTTCTTCCATGGCACTTCTGGGTGAGTTCGAACCACCAACCTTTAGTTCATACTCTGTCCTATAAGGTTGCACTGAGCCAGAATCGGCTCGATGGCAGTGGGTTTGGTTTTGGTATTTGTCTCATCAGAGGTCCCTGGATAGTGCAAACAGTTTTTACTTGAGTATGAACTAAAGGGTGGTGGTTTGAACTCACCCAGAAGTGCCATGGAAGAAAGGCCTAGCAATCTGCTTCTGCAAAGATTACAGCCAAGAAAACCCTATACAGCACAGTTTCTATTCCATAGTACATGGGGTCACTATGACTTATAATCAATTCAACAGCATTGGGTTTGTCACTGTTGGTTTTGGTTTTACTTGCCTTCTGAACTTCATCTTGCTCTGTAGAGCCTAGACTGAGGACAATGAGGAAAGGTAGCTCTGTACATGTAGAGGCTGTTGTTGCTCTAGAAGGCTCACCACAGTCTTGCAATCATGGGAGTAAGTTTATAAGTGGAAGCTTAATGAGGAAGTAATAGTGGGAAATCAGAAACACTCCCAGGTGTTAGGTGGAGACAGAGGTATTTTTGATGTTTTGGTTTTGAGGAATCTTTGGGTGGAGGAGATAAAATGGTAGCAACCAGAGTCTTTTTCTCAGCTGTGAGAAAATAACTCTACCAACAGAGTTGTGTGGGTCCTTTGCAATTTTCTTCTACTGCGTGTTTTATTATTGACAGTAATACAAGGCAGCTATTGGGAAGCACTAAGGAGCTCTGGTGGCATAGTGCCTAAGACATTTGACTGCTAACCAGAAGGTTGACAGTTCAAACCCTCCAGCCACTCTGTGGATGGAAGACTGGGCAATCTATTTCCATAAAGATTTACCATCTTGGAAACCCAAAAGGGTTTCTATGAGTTGGAATCGACTCAGTGGCATTGAGTTTGTTTTTTTTGGTATTAGGAAGTACTAACCAGGTGGCAGACATTGTTCTGAGTGTTTTACATACATTAATATTTGCTTTATTATAACAAATCTTTGAGAATGAACAGGAATTTCCCACTTTACAGGTAAGGAAAATATATCTCAAAGACATTAGCCTCATTTATGACACAGTATCTAGGTTTCAAGGATCCCTGGTGTGACATTAGTTAAGTGCTCAGTTACTTAGAGAGGCTATAGGGTGTGTTCAGGGTCAAAACGTTGGTGGTTTGAACATACAGCCACTCTAGGGGAAAAAAATGAGGCAATCTGTTTCTGTAAAGATTACAGCCTTGGAAACCCTATGGAAAGTTCTATTCTGTCCTACTGGATGTCTTTTGAGTAGGAATTGACTCAACAATAATGGGTTCTTTTGGTTTAACTAGGTTTCAGGCAACACTGCTCAGGGATTTACATAGATCATATCTTTTCATATTCACCACAGTCTGGTGAGGCAACTCCCAGAGAGAAAAAGGGAGTTAGAGAGGCTATAGGGTGTGTTCAGAATCAAGTGGCTATGAAGGAGAGATCAAAATGCAGGTCTGGCTGAGGCTTCAGCCCACTAGGAACAATGCATTATTCAGTCTGTGGGTCAAGGGTAGCGTTTGTAAAAGTTGTTCTCAGGTACATAACACATGGGTTTTCTCCAGGGCTGTACCAGTCCTTTTTGAGGACTAGGTTTCCCTAAGACGAGTGTGTTGAGAGAGAAAGACTCTAGGCAGCAGTCTCTGGCCCATGCCTACTGGAGATATTCTTTTCTGTTAGTAATCTTTCATCATCCAGTCTTTTTCCTCATACTCAGCAATCTGCATCTCCAGCCCAGGACTCAACAGCAGACCCAGCACCAGAATGTCCCTCACACAACATCGGTAACACTGGACCTGCCATCTTTTCCCCAAATGCCCTCCTCCCATTTCAATTGCCCTACTGCCATTCATGCAGTTCCCCAAGTGAAAAATCTCCATGTTTAATTCCTCCCTCTCATTCACAAACCACACCCTCCCTACCAACAGTGTCATTACATCTCTTGCATTTGCCTTCCAAACATCTCTCTCCATTCACTCCATTCCTATCTACTCCTCTCATCTAACACCTGGCTATGGCAACAGATATCACCTAATCTCCCTACCTCACTTACTCCTCATTCTCATCTCTCCTCCTCACTGCCCCCAAAGGGATCCCTCACAAAGAAGAGCACACTAGAACAAGGCTCTTTAGAATCTTCAATGACTCCAACTGAAGCATCAAGTCCAAGGCCACTGGAATCAAGGCTGTGTACTTGCTGGTTTCTGCTGATCTTCCAGCCTGACTTCCTACGCAACCCATAAACCTGCACCTTAAGCTTCATTCTCATAAACTACTTACAGCTCCTTGATTAGACTATCATCATTTATGTCTCTGTGACTTTACACATATTATTGCCTCCTCCACAGAATGCCATTTTGTCACCTTGTCAGCCTGGTA
The DNA here is from genome assembly GCF_000298275.1 of Orycteropus afer afer. Lineage (NCBI taxonomy): Eukaryota > Metazoa > Chordata > Mammalia > Tubulidentata > Orycteropodidae > Orycteropus > Orycteropus afer. The sequence continues at coordinate 1,307,387 of NW_006921630.1, forward strand.
TACACCTACTCTTCAAGTTTTAGCTCAAACAACATCTCCCCATAAACACTTCTCTGAAACCTTCAAAACAGATTGCCACTCACTCCTGGGTATTCCTCTGTCCCTCAATGAGTTGTGCTTTTATAGCCCTTATCACACAGCCTTGTCACTGTTTACAAGCACTCACCACTCTCCTGCAATTGCAATGACCTGCTACTGATCTTCCTGTCTTTTTGGCCCTTCTGTATCATCAATTCATAACCCAGCATCTCCACCTGACCTTAAAATTTCCAGTACTTGCTATGACCTGCAGAACCAAAAGCACATTCAGTAACATGGCATATGCATGGTCTTTTGATAATTAGCCCTCTCATCCTTGTGTGCATGCTCTCTCTCTCTCTTGCTCTCTCAAGCAATCTCTCTTTAAATATAAATATCCTAAACTATACCTGCCACGTTGAACTACTTTTATTTCCTTGAATATACCATGTTGTTTTGTGCCTTGAAAGCCTTTTTATGCTTTTTCCTCAACCTGGAATGCCCTTATCCCACACTCTTTTCTTTCAAGAAATTCTATGCATTGTATGTAATCCAGTTCTATTTATTGTCTCCTTTTGTGCCTCCTATAATTGCCAAGTAGAATTACCTATTCTCTCTTCTAAGCATTCATCATTTCACTTTATTCATATTATTAAATTAACCCTTACCATGGTGCCATATTTCTACCAACTATCAAAGGTTGGGCAATCCTACTTCTGTAGTGATACTGCCTCGGAAACCCAAGGAGGGGTCGCTATGAGTCAGGGCCGACTTGACGGCACATAACAACAACAACAACATCACAAAGCCTGACCCACTACAGGTGAGTTATTAAATGTTTCTTCACGTCTGATTGATATATCCAGTTCAATTCAACAAACATTTATTAAGTATCTATTATAGGTAATGTCCTTCACTAGCTACATTGGTAAAATAGAGATAAATTAGACAGGCTCTGTTCCTAAGACACTTCCAGTCTAGTTAGAAGCAGCAAATAATTGATGCACCAGGAGAGCTAGATAGTTAAAGCTCTTGACAGTTAAAGAGTTTTATGATTCCCTACTTGCTTTAAGTACAGTCATTCTAATTCATCATTGTGGGTTTTCTCAAACATGATTTTGCAAAAGCAGGGCACACCCTATAGATCAGGACCACACTGGTCTCAGAAGATGGGTCTTGGGTTAATATCTACTATATGTAAACATGTCATGAGGATTAAAGAAGAAGGGGAGACTCTAATCCACGTTCTTACCTCAGGGAAGCTGGAGTATGAGAAATTAGGCTTAGGCTGTCCAGTACCCCATCATTCTCTGCAGGAAAATGATGGGAAGGACATTTGGTCTGATAGCAGCGAGGCCTACAAAAACTAGGATTGAGGAAGAGAAAGGCTTCTTCTCATCTCTGGGAATAAGAAAGGAACTACTCAGAGGTAAGAGAAACCCCAAATGACTGTGTCTTTAGGAGGCACTGGTTGATGATTTGGTGGGAGAAGGTAAGATTGAGTACAGAACATAGTGGTGTCACATAAATACCTTCCATTGTATATCAAGGCATCCCTGTCCAGCATCCTTTAAGCTGGTACGAAACAGAACCCCAAATGGGCTGGGCTGCCCTATGGAGAGTTCTAACAGCAACAACAAGGATTTCATAGGGCTTTACCAGTTACCAAGAAAGTAAATTTGGATCTCATTTAATTGCTAAGTAGCCGTATGTGTGAGGAATCATTAGCTCAGTTAATATGTGAGGAAACTGAGTCAGAGAAGTTGCTGTCTATGTCCAATATCAGACAGCAAGTATATGGGGAAGCTAATTGGTGCCTAAACCCAGATCTTCCCTTAGTGACGGTGGTAAGTTCAGCACAGTTATAGGCAGGGGTCACCACAATTAGAATGGATGTACCTGAAGGAAGCCACTAAATATCAGGGTGGACATCAAAGAGTAGCTGCAGGAAGGGAAACTCTATCAATGCTGAGAACTCATAAGCCACCTGGGACCTGGCCAAGAGAACAAAGGGGAATTGGGGACTTGGGTCCAGAGCCTCTACTTGGAAGGGAATTAAAGGTCAAAGGACATGACATACACACTTTTTAGGCCTTACATAATTCTTCAACTATGCCTGCTCCCCAATACTGCCTACCTCAATACCAAGGTTGATGTCACTGGGTAAGCAAGGTATATATAACATCCCTTTATCAACTTTATTTATTTTTACTACACTGTATCAACTATATTTCCTTTCTCTAAACACCACACTATGACTCCTGAGGCTTCCAGAAGGAATTGAGAGTCTTCTGACCAAGAAATAGCCTTTCAAACAACTTGGAAACTTGTTTGAGAGTGCCATTATCTGGGAGAGATGATTCTCTGAAATTTTCCACTCTAGGCTCTTCGTTCTTCTTTAAAAGGAAACATCAATTGTGGTACAATGATTCTTCCTGCAGAAACTGGCTTGGGTACACAGAACCCTCAACTTGTGACAACACCTCTAGCTCCCTTCTGTCCCTTCCCTTCAGGCCACTTTTACAGTCCTCTCCTCCCTTCTTCCTACCTCTACTGCGCCTCCGGCTCCGTGAGGGATCTGTGTAAAAGGTCAGCTGGGGGTCATTTTCTGCTTCTGTTCCTGAATCCCCTTCAGGGTTCAGGAAGGCGGATCCAGCTGTAAAAAAAAGGAGCACAGGAAAGACAACACCTTTACTTTTGTCTTCATGACACCAAATCTTTGGGGCAGTTCTACAGAAAATCCATACTACAAGCATGAGTTGACTGACAATCTGGGAGGAGTAGCCATGGAACTGGGATTTCCTAATATACAGGTTTGTTGGTGAAACAGACCTTCATCTGACAACAATCATAGAGTCCTACTCTGCCTTGCACCCCCACCCCTAGCCCATGCTCCCACCCACTCAGGGCATTTCAGACAACTGCTTGTCAAACAGGACCTCTAGGGATGAGGGAGAAAAGGAAGAAAGCAACAATTTCCTCATTACAGGTCACGATTCTAGTTTCACGATTCTAGTTGATTAAAAAACTACACTGCCATCGAGTCAATTCTGACTTAGAGTGACTCTATAGGACAGAGCAGAAATGCCCCATATGGATTCCAAAGCTGTAAATCTTTACAGAAGCAGACTGCCTCATATTTTCCTGCAGACCTGCTGGTGGGTTTGAACCTCATACCTTCTGGTTAGCAGCCAAATGCTTTAATCACTAACACCACCAGAGCTCCTTCTGGTTGATATGAGACCAAAATCATGTGTAAAAGGGCATAAGATATTTTTTTTCCTGGTTCTATTTAATGGGAAAAAGTACACAAAAATGTGTAAAGAGAACAACCTCGATCCCCTGTAAGTCTACCATTCCAGGGAACACTATTAACCTTCGATGTATATATTTCCCATATTTTTCTGACATAGAAACTGATAAAAGTTTTAAAATCTTCTTTTAAAAAGGCACTATGCTGTATCTTCTATTTTATAACCTGATTTTGTTTTTTCATTTGATAGGCAACTTTCCATATTAACACATATAGATCCACATTATCATCTTTGGTGACTTCATGGTGAACTACTTGACAGCAGACAGACATGCCAGGCAGTTAACTGATATCCTATTAATGGACACAAGCTATTTCCAATTTTTCACTCTTTAAACAATGCTGTGATGAACAGCCTTTTACACATATCTTTACATGCTTGTCTAATTGTTTCCTTTGGATAAATTCTTGTTGGTGAAATTACTTGGTCAAAGGATTTGCATATTTAATTTTTTTTGGTAACACCTAACCAGCCTCTAGAATGACTGTACCAGGGCACACCCCTATAGCAACGCATGACAGTGTGGGTAGTGGATATTAATGGCCTCACTCCACCAATATTATGAAATCTACCTATTAGCTCTAACAACACACATGGATACCTCTTGCTTTGTTGTTGATCCGCTTTCTCTGGCTACTGGAGGTGTGAGAGAGAAGGGTGGCTTGCTGGTGGTTGGAATCCACGGGACTGGTGGCAATGATGTTGTCCTTGTACTTGTTCATCAATGATAGCTTGGCATTGTCACTTCCTGCAGAAGGATAATTCCAGGCAAAACTTTAAGAGAAAAGGCCAAAAGAAAGTCAGACCAAGAACATCTGCATAAACTGAGTGAATTGAAATAAGGAACTTTAGAAGGGAGAGACTGGCAGAAATCAAAATATTCTTCTTTAATTTCAAGAGGGACTACAAATTTATGGGAGAAGGAGCAAAAAGAGTGTGATTACAACTGAGAATTCAGTTTAACTTATTCTGTATTGATGAGTCAACACTTGTGGTCCTTTGACTACATGAATACTGCAGATATGTCCTCTTTTGGTCAGCATAGAGTTTGAAAAGAATTTGAATTTGAATATATGGAGATAGAGAATGCATTCTTTCTTTCATCTCACTCTGCACCACTCCCTATTGTCTGACATCAGATATTTCACATACTTCTGTTATCTGCTTGGCCTCTGAAGACATTTGAGTTTGTAATCCTTGAATACCATATAGCTAATTGGAAGGCTTAGCCCTGTGCCAGGTATTGTGGAGAAAACTAGAGAAATTATAGACATGTACCCTATTCTCAAGGAGTTCTCTGACTTTGAATCTTCCCAGGATATAAAGTTTTCATATATAATCACTTCTAGATATCAAAAAGAATGGAAAGCACTATGCAATCCCACTCTTTCCAAGTCCTACTGAAAGTCCATATATCTTAAGCAGCTTTTGATATCAAAAACATCTTTCTCAAAGGCAGAGTGATTCCTTGAAAGGCCACTGTCTTAGGATTTTATCTATAGGGTATTGCTTATTCATAGAGATTGGAGTGAGAAACAGGTGAGCTACTGTAAAAGAAAAGTAGCCCTTCCCTCTCTGCCTTTTTAAAAAAAAACAAAAAAAAAAAAACCTGATTTTGTCAGAGTTGGTTTAGGTCCAAGTCCCTTCTACCCAGAGTCTCCACAGATGCATGAAACATCTGAGACTTGACAACTTGATTGCATTCCTTCATTTTCTTTGGAGAAGTACAGCCCTTCTGCAGGTCACAGAGGTAAAATGTCTCAGACCAAAGCCTCAGAAATAGAAAAGAGCAGATATCACGACTCCCTCCAGTTCAATGAAGAATCAAATCACCTAAGCAAATATTCTACATACTTAAATGCCATCCACACTTTTGATTTTTGCTATCTCCTTATTGCCTGGGGTTTGCTCATTACATACTTAATAGGCTCTCACCCACTCCTCCGTTGGATGTAAAAGTATTTCTGCTTCCAGTACACGGTAGAAGTGGAGAGGGATCCAACTTGACTTGTTCTTCTGATTTTCCAGATTAGAAACATCCCCTTTCATCTCAAGAAACAGTTTATTCTTCTTGCCCACCTGGGGAAAAGCACTAGACTGTCCCATTATATATGACCCTCTCCCCCCCACTAAATAACACAGCCACTGATCTCTACCTAATCACTAGCTCCTGGTGACAAAGGACCAAGCAACTCCCTGTCCTTTTCCCATCTCACCTGGTGTGAGGTCCATCCCTGCCTTCTCATTGCAGCCCTGCAGGGAGTCAAGGGTGCGAGTGACCTGGCTGGCAAAGTCCTCTCCTCCATTCATGCACTCCCTCTGCAGGTGGTGCCGCAGGTCTGTGATGTCGTACTCATAGCCGTCCAGGATAGGGGTCTCCCGGATGCTCAGGGTGCCGCTGGAGTTGTGGCCCTGCACACGGGCATTGCGCAGACTCTCCCTCCCATGGCCGCCAATCAGCACAGAAGGGATATAGTGGATTTCGTTGGCTGCTTCAGCACTGGCACTCTTCTGGGGCTGAGGGACACGGCGACGCTTGCACCAGCGCCGCCGTGTGTACAGGATCATCACCAGACACAAGATGGACAGCAGCAGAGCAATCATGCCACCCTGGGAAGAGAGGGCAGCAGATGGATGTGGGAAGACAGTGGGTTCTTCCCACAAGGAGTCATATCCCCTTCAGCTAGCTCCATGCATCACTCATTTGTTAATTAATTCATTCAAGTGCATTAAGCATTTATGGCAAGCATCATTCAGCAGCAAATGGACAGTCTGCTATACTGGTGTTTAAGGTGAGAGAAAAATGGAATCTAGATGACCAATGCATCATTTTGAGTGATTCAAGGTTGTTTCTGGCTTAGAAAACAATGTGGAAAGCAAAGAAGTCATTGGGACTCTGTGTGTTTGTGCGTGTGTGTGATTTCAGCTCTAGAGACAGTGACTAGGGTTAGAAATAGGAGCATAACCCTAACCTTTTCTTTAATAAAGCAAATCTATTACAATGTAAAGCTGGTTTCAGACCTTTTTTTTCTTTTCTTTCTTTCTTTTTTTTTTTTAAGCAGAGATGACATCTAGTTTCTTCCTGTGTCACATTTTAAGTGGTTAAGTGCTCAGCAGCTGACTGAAAGGTCAGCAGTTCAAACCCACCAGCCACTCAACAGGAAAAAGATGTGCTTTAGTAAAGTTTACAGCCTTGGAACCCTTTGGGGCAGTTCTACTCAGTCCTACAGGGCCACTATGAGCTAGAATTGACTCAGTGGCTGCAGGTTTGGTTTTGGTTTTCACACCTTAAAAATCAATCATAAGTGGATTCTAATTCTATGTCCCTAATGATCTGCAAGTCATGCAAATTCTAAACTCAGATTTCTCATATAAAATGAGGTTGATACCACTTAACCCCCCATGGAGGTTGTAAGGATAACATTAGGTAATTATGTCAAATGTGTAGCACAGTGCACAGCATAGCAGAGATTGTCTAAGTTTAAATGCCTCCATATGAGTACTTGCCTCTCAGCAAGGGAAACCACTGACAAATCCAAAGAGAAATTTACATCCATCAGAATTTACAGCCAGGTGCAGGAAGGAATTTTACCATTTGAACATGACCTTTTTGGGTTTCTCCCAACCACACAGTCCTGGTCGATGTTTTCTATCCTTGCTAAAGATCAGGAGATGGGATAGAGACCCGTGTCCTGAGTCAGAAAGGTAGAGGAGTTTCCTTTTAAACTTCCTGGTTCTCAAAGGCCATCACCTCTGTGGCCATTACTTAACAATCAGCAGTCCACTCGGCTGTCCATCACAGGCAAGGATGCAGTGCCTCAGTGAGATTGACCATCTCGCCCTGACATCCATCAGGCAGACTCTGGGGGAATGCTCTGCAACCAACAGCTGCACAGTGCTCAGTGGGCATAAATCTTCCCAAGCACAATCTGTGTTCACTCCCTTTATTTTGGTCAATATCTCTCTGAACCTATTTCATTAGGCTGGGGTGTGCCAAATGATTCTGCTCTCAACCTTGGGCTTCAATCACTGCCACCCTATCATAGAAGTTACAGATGAAAAACCCCTGTTCATCCTCAGTGGGCCCACCCACTTTACACAGGGTCAAGATTATTCCCTCCAACTCATTCAAGGGGACTTTTTCTAGCTTCATAATAATTATGTCTTGGATTTATAAAGTTCCTCTTGCTATAAATCTTCCCATTTATCCTCCCTCTTCCACTGTAAGTTTAAGCAAAGGACCACACACACACACACACACACACACACGAGATGTTGCATGTTGCTTCTTTCAAACAGGCATCACAGAGAAGCAGACCCATGAAGCAACAGTCAGCTGATAAGTGACAGGTTATGCTAGGTGGCTTTTCAGAGGCATACACCAGCCCCTTGGTTTTCAAATTTTTCTTTTATCAATAGAACCCTTCTTCATAGTTATATCTTAATGCCAGCATAAAGATAACATAAACATGAAACTGTTCAGGTTACAGTGACAGTGGGAATCCAAAGCCAAGTATTCTAGGCCCAGAGCACCATGTAGAAGACACAACACCTCAATGGTGCTGCAACTGAGCTCTGGACCAGTTCTTGAAAGCTACTCTTTGTGACTAACCCAATAGTTTTTCAGTTGAATCTTCAGACCCACTATCCTTTTCTTCACCCCAAACTAAAGCTGCAATAATAGGTAATTAAGCCACACAGAAGGAATAACTTCCTGACTGAGAAAAGTTGTCAGACATTGAATTAGGCCAGTGAAAGTGAGAAGTAATTTTATTCCCTAAAGAGCTGTAAGAGTGGCATGAACATCAATCTCCAAGGAATGGTTTAAATAACATCTTTCCGGCTCACACTGAGGTTTTTAGGAGGCCCTTTCACTCTTCCTCTGTAGTTCTCCTTTCAGATGGTGACACTGTGGTTATAGTAAGATCCAGGCCATAGGGTCATTCCCCATATGAGGCAGTAATAAATCAGTAGCAGCTGTCTCTTATCAAGCTTGTATTATGTGGCAGACATCTGTTCTAAACGCTCTATACTTTTTAACTCTAAGAGGTAGGTACAAATATTTCCCCCTTTTACATTTATGAAAGCTGAGGCACAGAGGCTATGTAGCTTTCCTAAAGTCACACCAGGAATGAGGAGTAGAATTCATTCTACAGCAGCAGATTTTAAGTAGTTATCCTAGCTGTGTTCACAGTAAATTCACTTGTTTGTGTTAGTTTTAGTTTTTAGGGCATTGATGATGATAATAATAATAAGAAGAAGAAGATGTTAAGGTACATCTGGACCCAGGCAACAAGTAAAAAATAACAAACTTTGAACATTAAAAAAGAATAATAACATTGACTGCAAGATATAAATTTGTTTTGCTCTTTATTCATCTTATCACAAGTTTTCTGATTATTTTATTGATTTTTCTCAAAACTGTTAACATTTTGTAACTAGAAGTATGTTTGGGGTATATGAAAACTTCACATCTGTTAACACATTGCTTGTGGGAAGAAAAGTGGCATTTAAAATATATTTTTTCTTTTAAAAATCAATAAATCATTTGTACCAGGGCTTTAATAGAGATCAAAAAAATGAAATCAGCTTTTATTTTATTACAAAATTGACATTTTCAGCACTTACCTAAGAGAGTAATATGAAGTTTGTCAAATAATTTGTAGATTTTGGAATTTTTATATAACAATATTTTATATAACATTGATGGAGACTGCTTAGGGATGGACAATTCTAGGCAGAGCTTCCTTTATTTCATCACAGTCCTCCAGGCCTAACAACAAAACTGTCTCATTATCTGATCTGTATATTCATGCTGAGACCTGGTCACAGTGTCCTCCCTTAGGTAACTCCAACTCATCATTTGAAAGTTAGTTCAGTGACACACCCCCAGCCCACTTTTCCCTAGTCTTACAGTACTGTCCATTCTTGGGTTCCCATAGCACTTTCCACATAACCCTAAACACAAGTACTTTAACTTTATGTATATATGTAGAGATGTGTGTTTGTCAACATTGTTTACATGGACAATTCAGTGTTGTTAATTATGTTTATCATGTCATGCACCCATCTCCACTCTGTGTTTCCAAATTTATCCACCACTCTTAACAGAAGCTCAATGCCCTCTAGTCAGTATCCACAAGTACTTTTACCTTTAACTTACTGATCTACCTCATCTACTAGACTATAAACTTTATGAGAGCAGGGGCCAGTCTGACATAGCTCTTATAGCTCAAGGGTCAGGCATAGCATCTGGCATAAAGAAGTCATAAAGAAGCTGTTCAATAATTGTTTTTGGAAAAGAAATAAGGAAATCAATACCATTTTCAATAGCTACCAAAAAAATAAAATACTTGGGAATAAATCTTACCAGGGACACAAAAGACCTCTACAAAGAAAACTGTAAAATATACTTCAAG
>NW_006921630.1:1319627-1344813 GCF_000298275.1 Orycteropus afer afer
TGTGGTCAATGACATGAGACAAAGTATATGTGAACTGCTGTATGGAAAGTGAATTTGCTCTGTAAATCTTCACCCAAATCACAATAAAAATACATATAAAAAAAGAATACACCTAAAAAATAATAATAATAATAATTGGTTTTGGAAGGAAGGGAGAGAGGGAAAAAGAAAGGAAGGAGGAAAGGAGGAAAGGAGGGAGGGAGGAAGGAAGGAAGGGATGGAGGGAAGGGATGGAGGGAAGGAATGGCGGAGGGAGGAAAGAATTTATCGATTTTAAAATATTTCGATGTAAACATATTCTACATGCCTAAAAGTAAAACTTACTATATAAGGAGGGAGCTCTGGTAGCGTAGTGGCTAAGGCACTTGACTGCTAACCAGAAGGCTGGTGGTTCAAACCCATCAGCCACTCCTCGGAAGGAAGATGGGGCAATCTGCTTCCGTAATGATACTGACTCGGAAACCCAAGGAGGGGTCGTTATGAGTCGGGTCTGACTCAACGGCACATAACAACAACAACAAATATAAGGAAGTTGCTGATGTGACTCATCTACTCATTCATTCATTGAACAAATATTTATGGACACCTACTTTATTTGGAAAAAGGTGAAGACCCTCAATAAGATGGATTGACACAGTGGCTACAACGATGGGCTCAAGTATAGAAAGGATTGTGAGGGTGGCGCACAACCAGGCAGTGTTTCATTTTGTTGTATGTAGGGTTGCTATGAGTCAGAGTTGACACGATGGCACCTAACAACAACTTTATTTGGGGGTTAGTAGTGGTTCAATGGTATAATTGTTGCATTCTATGCAAGAGACCCAGATTCAATTCCCAGATAACGCACTTCAAATGCTGTCTGTCAGTGGAGGCTTTCATGCTGCTATTATGGTGAATAGGTTTCACCAGAGCTTCCAGACCAAGATATTCTAGAAAGAAAGGCCCAACAAACTACTTTAAAAAAAAAAAAAAATCACCCAATAAAATCCTATGGATTACAACAGTTTGATCCCTTTGTACATGAAAAACCAAACCAAACTCACTGCCATCGACTCACTTCCAACTTATGTGACCCGCTTTGGGTTTCCAAGGCAGTAAATCTTTACGGAAATAGATTGCCCAGTCTTCCTTCCAATACTGTGGTTGGTGGATTTGAACCACCAACCTTCTGGTTAGCAGTCAAATGCTTTAGGCACTATGCCACCAGAGCTCCTTGAAGTAGCCATAAATAAGGGACTGGCAGTGTGGTAGTTAAGTTTGTGTGTCAACTTGGCTAGGCCTGGTTGAGTGGCTGGGCAGCTGGATGTAGTTATTCCCCATGGTAAGTTTGGTAATTATCTCCATAGTGGAATGTACTGGAGCAGCTGAGTAGCTGCTTTAGGGATGTGGTCTGCTTCCCAAATATAAAACAGCTTTAGGAATGGTCTCTAGCTTATGGCATGTTTGAACCCTGCATGTAGCCATGTCGTTGTTCAGCAGGCTGTCATGCTCTGCCAACGTTGGGACTTTCAATGGACTTGAATTAATAGCTTGCTGTGTGGTTTGGTAACATCAGAAATGTGCCATTTTAGTTGTCGACCTTGGGCTTGTTAGCCTCAGCAGCCAGTAACTGGAAGCAAGAGGCAGAGATGAAGCCCAAGATTGAGGGGCTTTCACCCAGCCCCTAGAGCCTGGCATGCACTTTGAACTCAGACTTAAAGCCTCCTAAACTGTAAGAAAATAAACTCCTGTTTGTTCAAGCCATCCCATTTGTAGTGTATATTCCTATCAGAGCAGCACTAGGTAACGAGAACAGGCAGCTAACAACAATATTTTCTTTAAAAAGCCATTTTTCTGGTGGTGACTGTTACGGGGATACTGCAGTGGATAATGTAAATAAGATTCCTGATCTCATGGAGTTTATATTCTAATTATAAGAGATAATCAGCATAATTTGGTTTTAGAAGGTAAATGGAAGGCTGGGGAAAAAAAAAAATTAAAATCAGATACTGGAAAAAAAAATCAGATCATTAATCCCCACCTTTTATAACAAAATAAAAAGCCCTGAGGATTGGTGACTATATCCTCTAGGTTATATTCAGGATAGCAACACCTAGGCCAGTAAAAATCATTCCCCAATCCCAAATCAGTGTTCAGCAGTGTTCAGCAGCCTGCCATGCTCAGCCCAAAGAATCTGGATCTATCATATGTCGCCAAAGTTTAAGAAGTCACCTGGGTTCTGCGAACTCTTGGCAGAAAAATGGAAAAGCTGAGATTATGTTTCCAGCTACCATCTGTCAGGAGACTGCAGCCAATCAATCAGCTCATATTTCAAAACTGAGTTTTACCCAAGAAGTAACCAAAAGAGTGACTCTGAGACATAATTAATTATCCCTCAAGGCAACCGAACACACTGAATTCAAAGTAAATTCCTAAAGGGATTAAATGGTGGTTGAAAAATAAGAATCAAAAAGACAAGCTTGGTAGCCAATATCCTCTATTTCCTCAATAATAATGCCCAAAGTTTGAGGCAAAGACTCTCTTTCATATATCACAATAGTCACTCCCATCTGTTTCTGACTTCTATAGGAGATAGGCCAAAAGAAGAGAAACTGTGCAAGGCCAACTCTGGTCATGTTCTGATCTAGAACCAAAATGTTTCAGCCCAGAGGTAGGGGAATAGTTATGCTAGATTGAAGACTTCTCAAGTCCCTTCCAATCCTGTGATTCTGTGATCCCAATGGAAAATTAAACTTAGATTACTAATAACAGGAAGGTCATCAGTAAACAGTAAAACTAACCAATTGTGTGACTTTGTACAAGCTATAACTTCTTTGAATCCACCCCAGGTCTTCATCTATGTATTGAAGTGACTAGAAAAAAATGTACTGATCTCTTCTAATTTGAAAATTTCATAATTTCCTGATTAATCCTCATCAAACTGGAAATAGCTCTCAACTGGTAAACTAATGGTAGACAAAATGTCTGTGAGTTCTTCCTGTCCAGTAAAGTCAGAAACTGCAGACCAAGGACATGATGAAACTCATCCTTCAGAGACAGGCCCTTAACACTCCACTGAGACAATGGAGTCTCTGATACACAGACCACTCCTAACCCCCAGTGGTACAAGCAGGTCTCTGAAATCAGATGCAACCATTGAAACTGTGGTAGCACATTCTTTCTTGGGGACTGCTTGACTTCCAGAAGAATTTCCCAAACTAGAAGAGAAAGCCTCTTGGTTTGTTCCTCTAGCAGACTGCGTTTTCTGTGATGAGTGGTGAAAATAAATCCATTATCTCCTCCCCATCTCCTTACCAAATAGAAGACAAGTGAAAGACTTTAAGCGTATCAAGTAGTGAGTTCAATTTATAAATTATTAGGAACATTACCTTCCCTTGAGGGTTTTCTGAAGTCTTTAATCATGGGGAAATGCTTTCCAGTTGCCACGGGCCACCATATTAATTAAGAAGCCTTGATGTGTCCTCTGGGGCTTCTGACGTGAATTGCACATCCCACTGGCAGGGGACAGACCCGCCCTGCCTGCTTAGCCTTTCAGTGGTGCATGATGCCACTGCCTCCAGCTGCTCCGAGATGCTTCAGAGTCCCTTTCCCACCACCCTAGCTAAGTAAGCAAAGTTTAGGGAAGGAATGGGATGTCTCCCAAAATCTTCACTAAAATGCCAGAGGTTGCATACAGGAATCATACAGCCTTCCATAGGATGAGATGAACTCTAATAACTTTCCAGTTTCCAGAAAACTCACTGCCATCAAGTCGATTCTGACTCATAGTGACCTTCTAGGATAGAGTAGAACTGCCCCACAGTTTCCGAGGCTATAGATCTTTACAGAAGCAGACTGCCTCATCTTGCTCCTGCAGAGTGTGTTCAAACTGCCAACCTTTTCGTTAGTAGCCCAGATTAAGCAGGATGATGCTTGAGGACCTTTTCCATCCTAAACAGGCTATGAGCATGAAATTTTTCTGAGAAGGAAACCCAATGTTATAGTTTATTTCCCCCCCTTGGGTTTAAAGTTTTAATACAGTTAGGTTTGATTGCTGTATTTCCTCTTTAATCTGGGAGGTTTGTCTTCAATTTCTTTATGAGACTTCGGGAGTTTCATCTAATGAGCATTCAAAGCCCTACAGAGAAAAGTGGCTAGAGGCTAGTGTGCTGGAGTCAGCTTGGGCTATTTCTAGTTGTCCTCTTTCAGATTCTTTTTATAGAACTGATTTTTCTTGCTCAGACCCTTGACTTTGCTGGACCCAAAACAAAAACAGGGGAGTGTATTTTTTCATAAGGAACATTCCTGAGCTTAGAGCTTAGTTCACTAGTAGCTTTTGCTACCTGTTGGTTGCCTTAGTGAGAAAGCTAAGGCTGAACAGAGCTGGAGGAAGCAGGTGGCAGAAAAGCAGCTTGTCATGGCTTGAGTTTCCAGGTCCAAGGCTACCTCAATAAACAGGCTAATTTCAAAGACTAGCCTAGATCTCTGCAGGGCAGGAGAGCAGTAAGGAATCAGGACACCAGGGCAGAGCTGAGGTTCTCCTGTCCCACTGGATGTAGGCCTAGCAATTTTCTGAGATATGATGCTGCCTAGTCATACATATCAGAAGGGATCTCACTGGTGCCATGTGTTAAGAGGTGACCCCACATATAACCCATGTGTGTGTGTGTATGTGTGTTTGCATGCATGTACACAAATGTGTATATTATGCATGATGGGCAGGCTGGGAGATAAAAGGGTCCACACAGATGCAGAACCACTCCAGGCTGCTGTCTCAGCAATCCATGGGCACAGCTGTGTGAGATAGGCTCCTTCCATGGACCGTGTATACCACCCCTTCATAACTTTACAAGCCAAGCATGAAGCCAATAAATAAATATCTCCAGCCAGATAATGCTCAATGCCTATTCTTGGCTACATTCCCTTCCTCCTTTCCTCTTTGTTTTTATGCAGTAGGTGATCTTGATGAAATAAAATAATAACAATAATCTACTCCATTAGGACCAAACATTAAGGGAATTATTGAACAAGTAACAGAAGAGGCAGCTGGCACAGTGTATGCTAATTACTATTAGACTTTAACCCTCTTTCTCTTGAACACAATGGAGTTGTTAAACCTTTCCTCCTCCCATGTCCTCAAAATTCAGACAGCACAGTTTAAGGGAAAGAGAGAAAGTCTCAGAGAGCTAATAGTTTCATGGGCAATAGCTAGGGGCTGAGCTATTGTTGTTGGAAACTAACAACATTAAAGACTAGTCATTGAAGAGAGACCTTATGCAAGGCACAGGTGGGGATTCCAGTGAGTTTACAATATAGTTAGTTGGGAAGAAAAAGGGTGGGGAGGTAAGATGTCAAGATTTCTCTGAATTTGGTACATATTCATCAGTGTCACTATGTATCACTTAAAAAGTTTGAGTATTCCTCATCTCAAATCTGAGATAGACCGTTAAAAGCTGCACTGTCCTGAGATGCCTGTTGGTCAGAATGTAAGTAAAAGGTCCTTCGTGTGACATGCAGATCTTCATCATATCCCTATCCCACAGGATATATGTACAGCTTTATCATCATGACTACCATGAGGTCTGGTGTGCCAAGATCAAATAAAATATTCAGGGACTCTGCCCCTGTTCTCTTTCACCGAGAACTCTTTAGGGCTCCACCCTGTACTGGCAAAGGGGGAAGACTCTACACAACTGATGGTTAGTTTGATGAAGATTTCAAAGGCCATTCACCACTATGAAAAGATAAAGCATTTCTAAGCTTCCTATAGCAATCTCATTACATGTGTCTGTTCTTCCCCCAAATTCCTGCCTTATTTTGTTATGTTATGCACACATAGCTTTATTCTTATAGTATTAGCCCAGTGGAGAAGGAATAATGATAATAATACTTGTCTGTTAAGTGTTTACCATGTACCTAGTGAATTAACATTTTATATTTCATTTAATCCTACCAATGAAGATATTGTTGTTAGGTGTTGTGAGTCATAGCAAACCTATGTACAACACAATGAAACACTGCCTGGTCCTGCACCATCCTCACAATTGTTGCTGTGTTTGAGGCCACTGTTGCAGCCACTGTGTTAATCCATCTCATTGAGAGTCTTTCTGTTTTTCACCAACCCTCTACTGCACCAAACATGATACCCTTCTCCAGGGACTGGTCCCTCCTGATAACAATAAATATAAGTAGTAGAAATTACTCTTTCCATTTTTAGATGAGGAAACAAAAGATCAGAAGGGTTAAGAGTCTTGCCTAAGATTACATAGTAGTATGAGACCAGACCAAGACTAACCCACTGATCTTTTTATATGACCTTTTTGGGTAGGAAGAGCTCCGCTACTGTAGCCTGGGATCTGATTCACCAATTCCTAGCTTTTCTAAATTAAGCCCTAGACTGCCTTGCTCCTACATCTGACTCTTGGGGTCATGCAGTGAAGATTCCAATTCCTACACTCAGTACTAATGTCTACACCATCTGCTCAGATGCTTCCAATCATCTTCCATTAAGCTTGATTACGGGGTTGGCCAAATGCATAATTTCAAGCAATAATGTAATTTTTAAAGGGTGTCCTTGCTTATAAGGCTATCATTTTGACATGCTTGCAAAGCCATCAAAAAGACTCCAACTCATAGCAACCCTATAGGACAGAGCAGAACTGCTCCATAAGGTTTCTAAGGCTGTAAATCTTTACAGAAGCAGGCTGCCTCATCTTTCTCCCTCAGAGCAGCTGGTGGGTTAGAAGTGCCAGCTTTTTGGTTAGCAGCCTAATGCTTTAACCACTTGCCATTAGAGCTCCCATTTTGACACAGGCAAGGAAAAGCTATGAAGAATTCTGCTCTTGGGTGGATGTTTTCTACAGTGAAATCAATCTCCTTCAGAGTCTAGGGGTACAGATGCTCATCCATTTCCCTGAGAGCTGTCTGACACAGATACACAACTCACATCTCTGCTTTTGTTCTCTATAAGCCCTTGTTCCAGGATTAGAGAACCAAGAGGGACAGAAAGCAAGAACTAGTTATTTTCTATACTATACCAACAACACACATAGAGAACAGATGGGAGAGAAAGTTGGACCTTAACACTTTCAGGGAAACTTGTTTTAGCAGTTGGCCCCAACTCACAGCAACCCCATGTACAATGGAATTGGACTGCTGTGATCAATAAGGTTTTCAACTGACTGATTTTCAATAGCAGATCACCAGGCCTCTGTGTTAGTCTGGATGCTCCACTGAGACCTGTTCAGCATTATAGCAAGATATAAGCCTCCACTGGCAAACGAGTGATGGCTGTGCTAAGGTGCATTGGACAGTAATCAAACCTGGGTCTCCCATATGGAGAGTGAAATTTCTGCACTGAACCACTGCTGCCTCCTTTCATGTGAACTAGGAACTATATTATGGTCAATTCACCCAAAAGATTGCCAGCCAAAGATTTGGAGAAAGTAGGAAGAATGCTGGAGGTTACATTTTGCATCAGAACCCAAAGGATGACAGTGAACATTCCCAATGGAAGTCATTCAAAGCTGTTCAAGTACAGAGGTTAACAAAACTCTTATGCATTGCGTTCTGATAATAAAGCTCCTCCAACTGGCAACTTATTTGACTCACGATGCTCAAAATTCTAATCACAAGTCCCAAAATTCTAATCAAAGCCCTACAGAGGAAAATGGGCATCCATGGTCATATCCCTTCTAACACTCCAGCTGTGACTTGATCTTGGCATCCAAGTAAGATGCATAATAGAGCTGAAGAATTATATCAAAGGGAGCAGACAAGAGAATTAAGGACTAGAGGAGATGCTGATGTACAGACACGATTACAGAACAGTATGCCAAGATCCCCTCCAAGCCCCTCATTCCTTGCCAGCCAGCTTTGTCTGGCATCACAGAGGGGAGGAAGGTGGAAGACTGACAGTCAAAAGATTCTTCTCTTGGGTCACGCACAAAAATGCTGTGGCTCTTATTTCTCCCTCTTAAAACATTATTACAATTCAATTTTGTCTGGAACTAATCAAGCACAAAATCTGGGAGAGAGGCCTAGTTTGTGAAGGCAATCTCTGAGCAAGACACTGGCATTCTCATTAGGGCCCAAACCAAAAACCCACTGTCATCAAGTCAATTCCAAATCATAGAGACCCTAAAAGACAGAGTACACCTGCCTCCATAGGATTTCCAAGGCTGTAAATGTTTACAGAAGCTGACTGCCACATCTTTCTCCCACAGAATAGCTGGTCAGTTTGAGTTAGCAGCTGAGTGCTTCAACCACTATGCCACCAGGAGTCCTTCTTATTAGAGCAGGCTTCTGAAACTACCAGCTCTAAAATCAGCAGCAAATTGTCTTCAGATAATTACATTTTTTTTTCTGGCAAAATAATTGCACAAGTCTTCAAATCCTTTCAATCATTAATTTAAAAAAGCTGCCCTGTCCAGCCTCCTTCTATTGCAGCCCACCCACCCATCCCCTCATGCTCGTGAGCCTTGTTCTTGTTCTTGGTTTTCCAGGGGCTCTCAATTGCAGCTGGCCATTGAAAGGGGCATAATGAGGTGGCGTAGAGAACTCATCACCTGTAACCTTGATTTTTTTCACTAGCCGACACGGTCCACTTTGGTCCTAGCAGACACGCATCATGTACACTAGGACCTTGGGCTCACCAGCCAGAGATGGGCCAGAGCAGAGGAAAGCTGGAAGCTGGGTTCCAGCCTTGCCCTCCACCTCATCCTACTCCCTCACCCCCCACCTTCATGCAAAGTGATAAAAGGCCCAATTCTGCTATTGTTTGTCAGGTTTTAATTTGATGATCAATGGCTCTATCATGCACTGTGAACCATAGGTCAGCCTGATCCAGCAGAAAAATCAGGAGTTCTAACCACACGGAAAATCAAGGGTTCTTGCTTCCAAGGCAACTGAGAAGGCAAATAGCATCTGCGCAGCCAATTGCATAATTCTGTACCTGGGACAGGCATGTTTTCCTGACTCCACAAGGGCTATTCTGAGCCACTTCAACATCATTACGAATTAACTCAGATTATAGTGTCCAAGGAGTTTCATTTTCCTACTTTTCAAAGGTGATGGCTTAGTTTTTCTATTTTTAACATTCAGTTCTATTAGGAGTGAGAGAAGTGGGAGAAAGAGAGAGAAAGAGAAAGAGGGGAGGGGGAGAAAAGGACAGAGGGAAAGAGAGAAGAGAAAGAGAGGAAAACCAAAGGATAACAGTACTTGTGTGTACCTCTGTGTTCTACTGTCCCTGACATGTCCTACTTTAACTTCCTTCTACCTAAGCCTTTCCTAAGCCTTTTTTGAGGCCCAGGATAAGTCCCCTTCCTTCCTGAAACATACTTTGGTTACTCCAATCCTTAGATATCCCCTTCTCTCCAAACTCCTAAATATATGTGGATGTTTCTTAATTAATCCTTAATCCCTAATTCTGTTGTTGCCCATATTATCATTCTAACTAGACTTGTAGGCAGGGACCATCTTTTAAACACCTTCCCCATCCCGGGCTATAGCACTGCACTAGCACATGGCTGACCCTCAGTAAGCACTGCACTGCTTGATTAATTACTGGGAGGCACATTCAGCTGGTTTGGTAAGTTGATAAAGCACAGTGTTACCGTTATACCGTTTGTCAGTCCAGACATATAGCCTTCATCTGGAAGCCTGCTGGCAATTCCCTCAGATGGCTACTTGGCCAGTTCTAGGGGGCAGGCTCCCTTGGCTGCACAGAGTCCTCCCAAGAAGTCAACTACAGTAGAGTGATATTTTTGCTACTAGGAGGATGTTCAGCTGGAGATCCATGCTCCAGACCCATCTTTGAGCTGTGTTTTCATATGTGTGTTAGGATTATACTTACCCAGCATCACTTTAGCTAATACTTTTTGATGCCATTAGCAAGCACTTGTGACATGGCTGAGGGCTCATGTAAATTGGCAAATCTTTTTTTTTTTTTTTTTTTTTAAGTAAAAAAATAACTGATCTGTACCAGGATCTAGAAGCCCCGATGGCACAGTGGTTAAACACCAGGTTGCTAACCGAAAGGTCACCAGTTCAAACCCACTAGCTATTCTGTAGGAGAAAGATGTGGCAGTGTGCTTGTGTAAAGATTTACAGTCTCGGAGATCTATGTAGGAGATCCTGGATAGAGTAAGAGAACAATGTAGAACAAAACTCAAAATCATAAAAAAAAAGGGACCAAGTGTGCTAGTCTGATAGAGCCTGGGGGTACCCCTGAGACAATGGTGCCTAGTGGCCCTTCAAGTCTGAAATTGAACTCACTCCTGTGGTTTCCAGACAAACAAAAAACAGATATATGAGCTGAACATTTATATTAGGTAGATACACTCCTTGGAGAGAACAATCATTGGAGAATAGAAGGGCTGTATAAGCACAGGGAGACAGCTGGGGGGCAGGAGTGCATGGAGGGAAGGACACAGGGAGGAGGTAAGTATGGGGAGGAAGTGGGAGGGGAGCTGTTGTATTGTGGAGGATTACAGTCAATGTCATGAGACAAAGAGTATGTGAACTGCTGTATGGAAGCTGAGTTTGCTCTGTAAACTTTCAGCCAAATCACAATAAAACTTTAAAAAAAGAAAAATATTTACAGCCTCAGAAACCCTATGTGGTAGTTCTCTGTCCTCCAGGGTCACTGAATGGAAAATTGACTCAACGGCAGTGGAGGTGGTTTTGGTTTGGTGGGTACTTGGATCTAAATGTTCCTGGCTCTGCTCAGCAGAGCTTTGCATGAGTAGTCTTATCACCAGAGAGGTCAAAGAAATTCATCATGGAATTTTAAAACATCTATTTAGCACTTAGGAGCTCTGGTGACATAGTGCCTAAGGCATTTGACTGCTAACCAGAAAGCTGGTGGTTCAAACCCAACAGCCACTCCTCAAAAGGAAGGTTGGTTAATCTACTTTTCTAATGATACCGCCTCAGAAACCCAAGGAGGGGTCTCTATGAGTCGGATCCAACTGGACGGCAGTGAGTTTGGGTTTTTTTTTTTTGTTGCTGTTGTTATTTAGTACCTGATTATAGCAAGAGTTGTACCACAGCTTTATAAAGTGAATAAAAGTCTCTTTTCTTAGAAACCAAAGCTTTAATTGTTGTTTGTATTAATATAATGAAACCTGGAGCGGCAGAACTTCACGGTACTGCTTGTTTTTCCGAGTCTTGCAGGTTTTCTGTATCTTTGACAGGATGCAGTTTTACCAGTTTTCTATCACTCGTTTCAATGGGAAATGCTTGCATTTTCCTTCTCCAATAGGTTGATCCCTTACACAGTTTCCAGCTTTGGCAGGTTTTACTGAATATGTATATATGTTGGATGCCAGAGGGTGGCATAGTACTTAAGGCATTTGACTGCTAACCAGAAGGCTGGCGGTTCAAACCCACCAGCCACTCCTCGGAAGGAAGGTTGGGCAATCTACTTCTGTAGTGATACCACCTCAGAAACCCAAGGAGGGGTTGTTATGAGTCAAATCTACTTGACAGCAGTGAGTTTGGTATTTTGGTTTGGTATATGTTGGCGCGCACACACACACACACACACATATTTATATTTATATTTCTGTTTCTGCAGTGTGTCTTCCCTGTCAAAGGAGGATGGAGAAGTTCTTATTACCTCCATTTTGTCATTGGGGAAACAAAATTCTACTTAGTAGGAGGAAGAAACACTGTCAGGACCAACAGTTTTCCACATTTTTCTCTGTACCACACCATGACAGATGAAGCCTACAAACTGGGTAGACCCCAAGGCACACTGAAGAGTACGTGCACCCCACACACACCAGCTGTAACTCCATACTTTTTTCCTCTCTCTCAGAAAGTGTACCAGAATGCAACTGAGTGAGAATGACCTTATTATAGGGATAACCTTGACTCCACTCTAATTTATATGGGAAAAAATGGAAGCAGTCACAAATTTCAGCAGTTTATTATCAGTATCAAATGTACTTGCCACACGTTAAAATGGATGGGGATATATCAAGTTCCATGACACTGTCACTGCAAAACTTCAAAGGTGTGAAAGAAGCCACTGAGAAAAGGAAAAGCAAGAAGCTGTTTGCTTTGCTCCAAAGGGTTAGCTAGGAACTGTCTATTTTCTCAGGCCCTGGTAGAGGCCTTCTTCATGGTAAAACAGCCATGTTGTATCACCCTGTTCCTTATGCCATGCCCCTTAACACTCAAAGGTGAAATTTTCACCCTGCAAATCTTTCAGTAATTTTTCTCAGAGTCAATAAAAGAGAGGCTGAATGACCTTGTGATCTACACACCATTGGTTAGGTGACAGTCTTCCCCTAAGGTCCTTATTCCATGAATATATGAAAAGAGGAAAACAGAGGAGTTAGTGGTGAGAAGGGAGCCCCAATGATCAGAGGAACTGAAGAGAATATTCTGCTGAAAGTCTTGCAATATGGAGGAAAGTTCATGACCTGGCTTCCAGCCCCAACAGTGCCACTTAGCAGTCATTGGACCATTTAACTCATTTGAACCTCAGTTTTCTCTTTTGCCAAAGTTGCTAAGACTTCCTCACAGGGTTGTTCTTTCATTCACAAAGCCCCTTTGACCTCCTAGCAAAGGCCAGGCTTTTGCTAGGATACAGAGATGCATAATCCCTCCCAGCAAAGAGTTTATACGCAGGGGAGATAGTTTCATGAACAAATAAAGATGGTGGCCAAAAGATGCACCAGGAGTTATACAGTACTACTCAACTCAGCCTGGGGCAGAGGAAGTCAGGGGTGAAGTTGAATTCTAAAAGCTATAGGAAGAGGAGAGGAAAACCATTTCAGGCCAAAAGGCCAGTACTGGTGAAATCACAGAAGTCTTAATAAGCAAGGGAGGTCCGGAAATGTGACTGAGTTATTCAGTGAAGCTACAGCATGGAGTGGAAGGCAGATTGGTGAGAGACGATCACCTGGTCATAAAAGGTTTAAGATCTTAGAATTTATCCTTCAGAGTGGAGGGAACTACTCCTGGCTTTTCCAAACTGCAATTGACTAGGAACTTCCCCGTGAGGGACGTTTTGAAGGGGGACAAATGTGAGGGGAGAGAAAACACCTTTAGCAAGGGTCTGGTGAGAGGTGGTGCGGGCTATACCAGCAGTGGTAATGGAAAGGGAAAGAAAGAATGGAAAGAAAGAATGGCTTCTAGAGACATCTGGAAAATAAAACAAACAGAAGTTGCTGACAGAAATGTTAAGAAAAGAAAGGCAGGGGAGGCAATGTAGACTAGGTGACCATTTTGGTGCTCTGGCATCAACTGAGGTAGAGAACATGAGAAACGGACAGAGTGGTTGGGAATATAGAAGATGAATTATGTTTAGATGCATGCAGATTGATGTGCATGTAAGACATCCAGACAGGTAGGTCTGTAAGCCAGAGAAGCTCTGGGGAGAGAGGCCAAGGTTGGAGATAAAGATAGTTGTAATGTTATATTCGTTCCACAAACATCAGCTAGGGATGTTCTTTGCATAAAGCACTGTGCCTATGGCTGTAAGAAATATAAAGATTAATCAAACTCAGATAACCAAAACCAAACTCACTGCCATTGAGTCGATTCTGACTCAGAGTGACCCCCTTTGGATTTCTGAGGTGGTACATCTTTACAGAAGTAGATTGTCCAGTCTTCCTTCTGCAGAGTGGCTGGTGGGTTTTAACTGCCAAGCTTCTGGTTAGCAGTCAAATGCTTTAGGCACTATGCCACTGGAGTTCCTTAAATTCAGACTAGATCCCACCATTTAGGAGTTTGGAGTCTAATAGGGAAAAAAAAAAAGGCTTGTCAAAATACTACTAACACAGGGGATAGCAATGTATACCAGCCATAAGAAAGCTCAGGAGGTTCTTTTCTGATGGTCCAGCCACAAGAAAACAAAGGAGGAGCCATCACCTTTAGTCGAAGGGTCAGGGAAGGTGGCACATTTGAGCTAGGACTTGAAGGACTGGTAGAATTTACACATACATGGCTGGAGAGGGGAGAGGCACAAGGGGATAATCTCATGGCCATGGTGTGCACAGGGACAGTGAGTAGGAAAGTGTAGAAAGAGAGGTCCTGGAATATAACAATGAATAAGAAGAATGAGATCCTTGTGTCCTGAGACAATGAAAATACACTTTGTATTTGTGCAGATAATTTTCAGATAAATATCCCTCTTTTTTCTCTGTAACCCTAGTGATCTAGAATAATAATTAGAAGGGTAAGGGAGCATTTGACACAGATGCTAGTGAACATTTCTGGATGCCAAAAACAGCCCTTGAAGGTGCTTAAAGTATCACACAGGAATAGTTACATGGCCCACTTCCCAGTTTAACTTTTTCACTAGATGAAATCAGGTGAAAATGAACATCAGCATCAAGCTTGATCAAAGAAGTGAAGGAACTCAAAAAAGGGAGCAGCTGGGAGAGAAGGAAGAAACATTGAATCTCCAGTGCCTCGGAGAGGAATCTCGGCTTTCTTAATGGGAGTATGAAACCACTTTGTCCTTCGTCTGGAGGCCACCCTGAGAACCAGGGGAGCCTGCCTGACAGAGAAATCTTGCAGGTACACTATAGATCTATGTTATTTGGCAAGGCAGAGTCCTCATCTTGTCAGGAATTTTCCTTCTAATGCAGATTTTTTTCTCCCTAAGATATAACTGCTTTTTTGAGATTTGGGCACACAGGGCAACTGAAGAAATCACTTCCTTGAGAAAGAAATATAAAACCACGGGTTCGACTCTGCCTGCTGGAATCACTCCACCTCTGTCTTCCACTAAGTCATTTTCAGCAGGAGGATCAATGTCTTCTTACAGATTTTGAGAAAAGCAATGCACAAAGTCCTCCATAGCACTGACTGCATGGTATTATGTGGGAAAGTATCCCTCCCAGAGCTAGAGGTTAAGACCCTTCCCTCAACTTGCTCCCTTGTGGTGTCCATGGACCACTTCATCCTGAAGCAATCCTGGGTTCTCCTACAAAAGTCAGGAGACAGTGGAGCTGACTGAGCAGAGGAGCCCAGGACCAGCATTTCAGCTCATCCGAGGGCACCTGCAGAGAGGACCCACTGAGCCATGAGAAGTTCACACCACCAAACACCCTCCAAAGGACAAGCCAGAGGTTCACAGTGGGAAGCAGCAGCTCCCTACCAAGGCAATACTGCCTTCCGTACAACCCAACCGACAGGGACACAAGCCTCCCATTTCTCCTAGTGGCCAGAATCATATGTCCAGAAATGGAAAAAGAACAGAGTGGAATAAAAGGAGGAAGAATGGAAGAAAATTTTTTCATCATTACTCTGAAGTCAGTATCCACCAGGGATTTCTATTGTCCTTCACTTTCATATCCACAGACTGTGAGAGCTGGAGGCAGCTTACAAGGTCACCTAGCCTGGGATTCCCAAGGCAGAGAATACATCCCACTGATATTCTGTCAGTATATGGCATGCTAATGACTAGGAAAGGTGTTGATTATTTTTATTTTGTTTATTTTATTAAACAGTTTTCCTAACTTACATTGGAATAGTTCATTATAACCTCAAACCCATGACCTTACTGAGATTTTTATTTATGACAAGGTTAAAATCAGCTTAAACTGGAAAAGTCAGTCAATTGAGATAAAAATATTTAGAAAATACTAATACAGATTGTGTAAACATATGGCAAGAAAAAAAAGCCTAACGTTTTAGGAACACTTATCCCATTCAAGCCTCTCATTTATGATGAGAAAGCTCAGGCTCAAGGATGTGAAGGGATTGGTCTGACCTTTCTCAGATTTTTGTGGGAAAAGGACATGATCAGTCTCTTTAACTCAGTTTATGTTTTGGTTACCTAGTGTCACTCTGACAGGAATATACCACAGATGGGATAGCTTTAATAAACAGGAGTTTATTCTCTTAGTTTGGAGGCTTTAAGTCCGAGTTCAAAGTGCCAGGCTCCAGGGGGCTGGGTGAAAGCCCCTCAACTTTGGGCTTCAGCTCTGCCTCTTACTCCCAGCCCACTGGAGCTAGAGACATCTCTCCACTTAGGCAGCTGAGGCTGACAAACCCAAAGTCGACAAGTGAAAAGGCACAGTCTTGATATTACCAAACCACAAGGCAGGCCATTAATTCAAATCCATTGAAAGTCCCAAGATCGGCAGAGCATGGCAGGCTGCTGAATAACAACATGGCCACATGCAGGGTTCAAGTGTGGCATAAGCTAGAGACCATTCTTCAAGCCTTCTCCTTATATACAGGAAGCAGACCACATCCCTAAGACAGCGACTCAGCTGCTCACAGTAGATTCCACCATGGAGTTGATTACCAGTCTCATCATGGGGAATACTACATCCAGCTGCCCAGCCACTCAACCAGGCTCAGCCAAGTTGACACACAAGCTTAACTACCACATTTACCTTATCTCGACATTAGGGTGCTTGTCTCCTGGACCCAGCTACAGTCACTGCTGAGGAAAGGCAGAAAAAGTGCAATCTATATGAGTAATAACTGTGTTTTCTCCATGTCCCTTTGCTGTGGAACCCATAAGCAGAGCTCTGGCTGGGGCATATTGATGCTTCCCCATCCCAAGCTCAGGTAGAGTCAGAAGGGGAAGCCATAACCCAGAGAGGTCTTGCTCTGATCAACGGAGCAGTGAAGAGAGTGGGGCCAGGGACTGACATGGCCTGCTGAGAGCCCAGGAATGGTGACTTGGATATATACATGCCATGACATTTAGAGAGTAAAAGGGAATAAAAGAGAGATGGTTTAACATCACTGTTGGCATGCAGAGCCCCTCTGAATTTGTTCTTTGTGACAGCTTAACTCACTTCATAACAGTGCATGTAAGGCCCATAAATGCCAAATTCTGACATGTCTCCCCTTACAAAATCTCAAATGTCTATGTGTCCTAGTCCCAAAGCTTTCCGTCTTCTCCCTCAGATAAGATATAGGCAATGGAGGTTGAATCTTTTAAAAAACATCTGTTGTCTGCACAGACCTCCCATCTGGCCTTGCCTTGTTTATGGTATTGAGGAAGCAGAATTCACCTATTACCTTAAACGGCTGCATAAATCCCAAACTTTGGGATTCAGAGCCAGAGCCCAGGAGGTCCCAGATATTACTCTGTGAAGCACCCAGAGCTGTCAGCCACCCAAAGGTGTCAGCCACAGTGCAGCATATCAGTAAACTGAACAACTGATTCATCACAAGTTGGAAGTCTACTTGACTCATCTTTATTGCTATTCACAGACATCAGCAGTAGTGACAGAGGTATCAGCATGGGGACTCATAAATAGCAAGGCAGCAGCAAAAAGCACTTGACCTTCTGGATTTATTATGAGGACCCAAATGCAACCTCAAGAAGGGCTAGTGACAACAGCCACTCACACAGGCAAGGTTTTTAGTGATACTTGAAAGTCACTGTTGATTTTCGAAGACTAGTTTTAAATGGGAACTCTAGAGGCATAGTGCCTAAGACATTTGACTGCTAATCAGAAGGCTGGTGGTTCAAGCCCACTAGCCACTCCTCAGAAGGAAGATTGGGCAATCTACTTCCATAGAGATACTGCCTTGGAAACCCAAGGAGGGGTCACTATGAATCGAATTGACTCAATGGCAGTGAGTTTTTGTTTTTTGAGGTTTTAAGTAATTTATCCATCCTGAGTCTCATCAGCAAGATACAGAGGCACTGCTAACTCTTAAAGCCCTTACATATCAGTCTGCACAAAAAGCAACTTCATCATGACTTCATGTCAGGAAGCATAAATCTATTTCTATACAAGCTCATATACTTACATTAGGTATTTTGCTATAAGGGCTGTTTTAACATATCCAGGCATTTCATAAAAGTCTGCTGTGTACATCAAAGTTGAAATCAAGCAGGAGCCATCAAACTCACAGGAAGGAAAAAATAGCATGTTTGCTAATAAGTATCCTGTTCATACTTCTCTTGTCAAGTCTAAGCATATTTTTGTTGTCATCAACTTCTGTCTTCATTAAACCCATCAATACCTCTCAGGAGAGGCTAATGTGCTTGCATTTCACCTGGATTTGTGAATACCACATGTCTTGAATTTCTAGCAAGAACAATCTTTGTCAATGCCTGCTTTAAATGACAGCTATAATCAGTCTATGGGGGTCTGACTAAAACTTGCAAACTATTATCTTTCACACTGCAAACAGAAATCTAACCCAAGTTGTTAGATTTTGGTCTCTGTCTATGCTTTGCAAATAAAATAAGGAGAATGAACTAGATCAGGGTCGGCAAATTAGGCCTCAGGGGCAAATCTGTGCTACCACTTGTTTTTGTAAATACTGTCTTATTGGTATATAGCCACAGTCATTCATGTATATATTGTAAGTGGCTGCTTTGGTATTAATATAGCAAGATTTGAGTAGTTGCAGCAGATATCATATGGCCAATGATGCAGAAGATACTTTTGACCCTTTACAGACCCCTGAACTAGATAATCTCTTACTATCATGACTAGCTATGGCTACATCTAATCCATCACTGAGTGTGCAAGAAGTTAATGCACTCAACTGCTAACCGAAAGGTTGAAGGTTTGAGTCCACCCAGAGGTGACTCAGCAGAAAGCCCCAGCAATCAACTTCTGAAAAATCTGCCACTGAAAATCTACAGAGCACTGTTCTGCTCTGGCATTCATGGGGTCACCATGATTTGGAGTCGACTGGAGGCTGGTCTAGCTCTAGGTAGGGCTTATGGGAATGAGCTTAAAGGTCAGATTTAAACGTATCCCTCCATCACCAATAATTCCCTCTAGAGAAGAAAGCAAATGATTAGAAGCAAAATAGCACAGGGAGGTATTTTGCCAAAAATCCTAAGAACCACTGATCAATCAGGGACTAATATCACCAATCCAAATCCTAGAGGCATGGTTTGACCTTCAGTACTCAGAACAATCCCAAGTCTATGAGAGAATGCCAAAACTTTAGAGCTGAGCAGGAACAGAGGGAGAGACAGCATGGTCTAGAGGAAAATAACAGCATCAGGAATCAGAATCTCTGAGTTTTTCCACCATTGTGGGCAGGAACATCACCTGTCATTTTGTCTTCTTTTCCCAGCTGTGAATGGGAGTGATAACAAACTTTGTGTATGTGGATACCTGGGCAGAAAGAGAATTCCCACAATGACATCATTTGGTTTGATTTAGAAAGAAAGAAAGAAAGTAGTTAAGTTCTTCCAGGGAATTTGAAGCTGAGATTATCATCCTAAACCACAGGACACCTGCCAGGAAACCATGTAAACAATGAGATGGAAGTGGCCCAATGATGTTCTGGATGGATATCCACCGTATTCTGGCCTTGTAATGGGCCCCTTCTGATGTTCTGATGCCCGTAATGGCCTCAGCCTTCTCCCTGAGCACATCTTCTCTAGGACTTCTGTGAGAGGTTGCTATGATTCCAGCTGTTTTCTGGCTCCCTAAGGAAGCAGGTCCCTGGGTAGCTCACTGCACACAGAATTATTGCAGACAACTTGCATGGCACCCCAAGAGCTTACCTAGTTAGTATTTCCTGGGCATTTCCCATATGTTAGGTGCTTTACTAAGTGTTTTTATATGAATGATCTCATTGAATTATCAAGAGAGCCCTATAAAGTTGGATCTATTATTATTCCCATCTCACAGATAAGGAAACTGAGTTTACAGCAATTAAACAATTTGCCTATGGTTACTGGTAGAGTTAGGAATGAAATCTGGTCTCTCTGATAGCAAAGCCCTTGCTATAAATGAACTCACTAAAGTTTAATACCATAGAAATCTTATCCCTTATTGGTTTCTCAATGATCAGTCTTTGCTCAGAGCCAACACCAGTCTTCTTTGTAATGCTTGGTGTTGGCTGATCCAGCTCTTCACCTTTTGAAGTGACTCAGAGACCTTAACATGACAGCATATTACCTGATTCTCTAGGCATCTTCTAATCTTCATCGAGTAAAGTGTTTCTGCTATGATAGCTAAAAGAACCAAAATCATTCCACAGCATAGAAAACTAGGAACAGCCAACCCTGATCCCAGCAAGCAGTGGAATCTTGTATCAGAGTAGAGTCTTGAGTCAAATACACTTGTCCTGAATCCTGGCTCCACCTCTCACAATGTATATGGCTTTGGGCCTATCACTCTCTTTCTTAAGTCTCAGTGTTCTGATCTGAAAAGTGGGATTATTATTACCTATCTCACAAGGTTTCTATTAGAACTGGTTGATATTATGCATGAAAATGACTCCAGGCAGTGCATGTGACACAGTGAGTGTTTAGTAAGTGGTGTTTTTATTACTATAAACATTACATTTTTTAATATTGATTTAAACTCTATGAAAATGATGACTTCTACTTTCAAAAAGATATTTAGGGATTTTTGGAAATAAGTCCTTAAAAGTAAATTGTTGGTTTCTATATCAAGTGAACTAAATTACTGAACAGACTATCATATCAAGTTGTTACAAAGCATTAGTTTCCTTGTGAAAATCTGGCTTCTTAGCTATTTTTCTTGCTTCCTGGAGAGATAGGGGTAACCTGAGGCCTCTGTTAGCTTCAGGAAAGAAGAGAACAGAGCTGTAAAGAGGATACAAAGAACGTAAAGGTATGACAAAGAAGACAGATGCTTCACCTGGTTCTCAGTTCTGCCAAGGGCCATTTCCAAATGTTAAGTATTAATAATATGACTAAATTCTCATTGAAAATAGAAGCATGTCTTACTCGTTTTCTAGCTCCTTAGTAGCTAAAAAACCCAACACCTGACAGTTATTGTTAAATGAAAGAACCAATATCTAAACAAATGAATAAGTCAATACTTTTTTTAAAATAAATAATATGTCAATAGGTCAATAGTGTCCTTTTTTTTTCTTTTTTTCAATAGTGCATTTATAATTTTCTAGTGTCCAAAAATTGAACTGCAAAACTGTGAAAGTATGGGTAGGGTTCTAAGTTTATTACTGTTACATGACTTTCACACTTTTAAGTTGGAAGTCCCTAAGTGTCCTTTTCCCTTCCCTGCCAATAAACCCACTGCCAGCTATGAGGTGGTGTGGCCGAAGCCAAGGTTAGCAGGTGGGTCTAGCCAACCTGAACAGAAGATGAGCTTTTGGGGTTAGCTGCCTGGTGTAGGCACAGAAAGAAAGATCTGTGTTCCACCATAATCTAAGTTGAAAGTAGGATGTTGTAGGTCCCAGTGTTCACAGGGTTATCAGTATCCAAGCAACAGCAGGGAGAAGGGTCACATGAGTCTCCAGTGGATAAAAGTTGGCAAAACAACAAAAGCTACGAAAAGGGCACATAAAAATATACATTTAGTAATAACTATGGGCCAGGATATGAGTTGGATGCTTCTTGTAGTATAGAGAGTAGACTTAGCAACTGCCTGAGTGCAGCCTAATAATCATTTAACTTTTGGTAAATTACTTAGCCTGTCTGGCTCTCTGTCTCCTCAAATGTGAAATGGAATAACAAATCTGACTTCATGGTGTTGTTATGAGAATTAAAAAAAATAATAATTTAATATATTTTTAAAGTACTTAGAACAATGTCTGGCACATAGTAAATGCAAAATAAGATTGTGATGATGAAGATGAAGGTGATGATGATACCAATGATACCGTGTAATTCTACCAACATCTCTCACAAATTAGGTTTTAGTATTCCTGTTGTGCTGAATGAATCAATCGTGGAATCATGGCTTCTTAATCTCTATTAAAGGAAGTGTTTCCAAGCTCTCGTTGGAGAAAAGGTGGTCACTTTTTGTGCCATATAAACCAGCTGCCAACGACTGTCAACAGGAGAAGTTTAGGACTACATCCATCTATGGCATGACTTGGTAGGAAAATCTCTGAACAAACAAGAGCTATGATAACCAGCTAGATCCATCTGCTTCTCTCTCTGAAGAGTTAAGGGGGAGGGACAAGGAATCTGACAGCGGTAGAACAGAAGTTGGAAGGATTGCAAAGCTGAGCATGGTCAGGAGGGGTCTTAAGTTAATGTAACTTGATGAAGAAAAGGTATTACAAACATACAAAACCCCTGAAAAAGTTTACAGAGTAGACTGGACAGAGAAGCTAAGTCATAGCAACAGGAGGAGCTGAAGCAGATGAGAAAGATTCCAGCCACAAACTAGTGAGGATGAGGGCTGACAAGATAACACTGAATCCTGAACAACCTTCTAGTTCCAATCATGAAACTCTGCTTTTTTATTTTGTCTTTTTAATTGGGAGATTCTGGTCTCTCTTATCTGCACATTAATCCCTACAGGTAAACTCGAATAAAGAAAGAAGGACTGAGTATATACTTATTCTTGAAAACTAAAAAAGCCCAACCAGTATATCCATTTTACAGATGAGATAATAATGAAGCACCAGAAAAGGTCAGCAAACTACATAAAGTGGTAAAGACAGGATTTGAACTCAAGCCTTCTAATTCTAAATGTTTTTCCCCACATCCTAGCTCCTACTCTACAGGAATATGGGAAGGCACCAAAAAAGAATAGACCAGATGAGGAATTTAAACAGCCAAAGGCTATCATGCATCTTGGAGGGAGATGTAGAGTGGAGCGACAGTCCCCCTGATTCTAGGCATAATCTGAAAGCAGTCCCAGGCATCTTCTGGATTTTGCATATCTGTCTTTCAGAGACACCCCAAAAGCAAAGAGGTTTTATTTTTAGGAATCTTGCTTATTATTTTAGGAACTGCCCACCATATTCCTAATGGAAAGCAAAGTGCATGAGGACAGCACTGGCTGGTAGGCAGGATGACTAGTAAGTCAGTCCAGCTCATGCTGAATGGATTGGCTTGCTAGAACAGTCTTTCTCAGGCTGAGTCAAGACCTGCCTTTTTGTACCTTCTAATGTATTATTCTAGGAGCTCTGGTAGCATAATGGCTAAAGCACCTGACTGCTCACCAGAAGGCTGGTGGTTCAAACCCACCAGCCACTCCTCAGAAGGAAGGTCGGGCAATCCTACTTCCGTAGCGATACTCCCTCGGAAACCCAAGGAGGGGTCGCTATGAGTCGGGGCCGACTCGGTGGTGCATAACAACAACAATGTATTACTCTAGTTCTCTCCTCTGTAGCAACATAAGACATGTCTAACTACTCCATTTATTTCTTGAAGATCAGAAGGACTGGGCCTGATAAAATAAGGCATCCTTACTTAATTAAACAAATAATATCAACTGCCCATAAATAAGCAAAAGTGATCTTGATTAATGAATCTGCTAATGAATTTTCCTAACAGACTTGCTGAAGGCAAAAAGTGCTGACATAAAAGGCATCTATCTCACGGACACTTAATACATACCTGATGATCTTGATCACACAGAGCAACTTCCACACTTGGAACTGCTCTTCTTCACCCTAGAAGCAGGGGTACTTTAGGAAGGAAATGAAGCACAGCTTCAAGAAGAGTACCGTGATGCTGAGGCAGCTGAGCTGTACTCGGATGCAACAGTAAGAGCAAGGATTGGTCCTGAAAACACAACTGTAGAGGGCTTTGCACTAACTCAAACCCAAATGTGATTTTCCCAGAATGGTACTTGCCTTAAGTACCCATTTTATTTCCTTGACTCTGGGACTTTTGTCCCTAAACTTTGATGTCTGCACTGTTTCTCCTAAAAGAGAATTCTGTGCTCTGGGCTCATGTGGAGCTCCCAAGAAACTGAAGTACTAGAGACAGAGTAAAGCCTCCACTTGCAGTCACACAAGCCTAGAGATACTGGACAACAGGCCCATTCAGCTGGGGCTAGCGGTCCTGAGTAGCACACAGACTTGATTGATAGGCTCTGTTCATAAAATGTTCTGGGGAATAAACAGATGTGCAAAGATTATTATTGTGTTTCACAACTGTGAATTGTGCCTAAAAATGGTGAGCTACACAACAAGACGGATAATAACAATTGCTGGTGAGGAGCTGGAGAGATTGGGACTCTCATATACTGCTAGTGGGACTGTCAAATGATACAACTACTATGAAAAGCAATATTGTGATTCCTTGCTATTGTTTGTTGTTATGTGCTGTCAAGTCAGACCAGACTCATAGCGACCTCTCCTTGGGTTTCTGAGGCAGTATCACTATGGAAGTAGATTGCCCCATCTTTCTTCCTAGGAGTGGTTGATGGGTTTGAATCGCCAGCCTTCTGGTTAGCAGTCAAGTGCCTTAGGCACTTAAAAAGTTGGAATTAGAAATACCATTTGACTCAGCAATTCCATTCTAGGCATATATCCTAAAGAAGTGAGATGCAGGACAAGACCAGATATATTCACACCCATGTTCATCGCAGCACTACTTACAATAGCAAAAAGATGGAACCTACCTAAGCGCCCATCAACAGAAAAATGGATAACAAAACTATGGTACATACACACAATGGAATACCATGCAACCCTAAAGAATAACATAGAATCTGCAAAACACCACATAATGTGGATGAAATTGGAGGACATTACGCTGAGTGAAATAAGTCAATCACAGAAGGACAAATATTGTTAGTCCGTTATTATAAAAAGTCAAGAAAAGGTTTATATATGGAAAGAAATTTTCTTTGTTGGTTACCAGGGGTGGGAAGGGAGGGGAGGGAACACTGTTAGATAGGTAGAGACAAGTATTGATTAGGGTGAAAGGAAGGGCAATGTACCAAACAGGAGTGATCAACACAGTGGCACTAAGGAAGAAGTAGACATAGGGAGGTGCATGGAAGGTACAGACAACAAAGATGAATCCCTTTTGCACATACAGTACTGCATTGTCAGTGAAGGCAAACATGGGTGAACAGATGGATGGACAGGCTCAACAATTAGGTACATCTATGCAGGGGGGAGTGTGTCCATGACCATATATAAAGCTAGCAGACAGTATTTCTACAAGTGTATTTGTATGTTCTGTAAGAATTCCCAGATATATGGTAGAGCTGACAAGGGGAAGAGTTTGTAGTCACTTCTTGGCCACAGTCAGCTACCCAGAGGGAGTGATTAGTTGGACCTGTGGGCTTGGGACCAGGGTTACAGGGGCATCAAGCTCAATTTGCATAACATACTACACAAAAACATTGTTCCACATCCTACTTTGGTGAGTAGTGACTGGGATCTTAAAAGCTTGCAAACAGCCATCTAGATGTAACGATAGGTCTCTCCTTGTCCAGAGCAAAGAATGAAGAATGAAGAAAACCAAAGACACATGGAAACAACTAGTCCAAGGGACCACATATATATGAGACCATATTTATACGGTCTCATATATATATATATATATATATATATA
>NW_006921630.1:1344918-1368907 GCF_000298275.1 Orycteropus afer afer
AAAAAAAAAAAAAAAAAAAGACTAAGTTTGCTGGCTTGATAGAGTCTGGTGGAACCCCTGAGACTGTGGCCCCTAGCTATCCTTCAGGTCTGGAATTGAACCCACTCCTGTGGCTTCCAGACAAACAAAAGGCAGGCATACTAGCTGAACATTTACATTAGATAGATAGTAGATACACTTCTTGAAGAGATCAATCATGGGACAATAGAAGGGCTGTGTATGCACAGGGAGACAGCTCGGGGGCCGGGAGTACATGGGAGGGAAGGACACAGGGAAGAGTTAACTATGGGGAGAAAGTGGGAAGAGAGCAGTTGCAATGTGGGAGATTGCAGTCAATGTCATGAGACAAAGTGTATGTGAAGTGCTGTATGGAAAATGAATTTGCTCTGTAAACTTTCACACAAATCTTAAAAAAAAGAAAAGAAAAGGTGAACTACAAAAGAACTTCTCTACCAGTGGCAATTATCACTATGGGGAAAAAAAAAAAAAAGAATTAAATCATTTTGAAAGGCTTCTTGCTGGGAGAAATGTACTTAACCAGCTTATGCATATAGGAAAACTTAGCACTGCCATTTTTAATTATAAAGATGATCTATATAGATAATACATTACCATTCTATTATGCACCATTAAATTCTTTCACATGCTGTAAGATGAAAAATGTAGATCCTGTGGTAAATTAGCAAAAGTAGAATATGTAAATTTAAATCTATACACAATCTAATATCTAATGTAAAATCATATTTAATCTTGGCCTTCTAAGGAGTAAACAATTTGCCCTATAACTGAAGATTTCCTTTAATTTGATTTAAAGTCACACATCAGTTTTCATTTGATGATTCTGCTTTCAATTCAAGAGTTTGTAAAAAAAAGTATCCTGTGTACTGCTGGAGTTCTAAATGTCAATTATCTTGAAAATTTGAAATAAATCTCTTCAGCCAAGTTTGAATCATGCAAGAGGTTAAAATACATCAGTTGACCCTCAAAGCAATAATATAAAGATTTCAGGAGGGAAATCCAATTATTCTACGCAAGGAAGAAATACTGCCTCTTTGAAAAAAATAACTCAAAAATTTTAAGATGTGATTGAAAAATAACAAAAGCAAAAGGTTTTTCAAAGTTTTAAATTGCTCAAGTTACCAGTCAGGGTATTGGTTTTCTGCAAGTCCACGATTTTGCTAATGGTATATTTATATTGGGTATAGTGCAAGACAGGACTTACAAATTCTCATTCATACCATGTCATAGGATACAAAAAAGGTTTACCTTTGCCTCTCATTTTCTCACTACTTATACTATTTATATTTTGTGTTTAAAACAAAAGATAGCACATGCAAAATGTAAAAATAAACAGTGGTCCTTGCATTAAGGCAATATGGATGAGAAAACTGTAAATACAAAATGAGAGAAATGTAAGCTTTAAGGTTTTCACAGAACCATTAATTCCTTCTGCACATATTGGAAATATTTAGGATTATCAGTTAAGCTTTTAAATATACATTTTCTTAACAAGAAAGAAAAAGCTGGGTGTATTCATGTTTTGAAAATAATTCTTTTTCAAATTATGCTATTTTGAACCAAACTGAAAACCACATCAATATTGATCATCACAGTTAATGAAAAATAGCCCAGCTATTGTTATTTCATAACCAACAGGGTCTGGGTAACAATATTCATCTAAGTGCATTTACTGCACACCACTGTTATTAGTCAAAGGATTTTGCTATCTCTGACTTTTGCTATGCTGCCATTCCAGATGCCTCAAATGGCTTCCTCTTTTACCTCCA
This sequence comes from Orycteropus afer afer, assembly GCF_000298275.1. Classification (NCBI taxonomy): domain Eukaryota; kingdom Metazoa; phylum Chordata; class Mammalia; order Tubulidentata; family Orycteropodidae; genus Orycteropus; species Orycteropus afer. The sequence continues at coordinate 1,346,706 of NW_006921630.1, forward strand.
AAGGATATGGTGTAAAGTGTATCAAATAAAGTCTACCAATCCCTGAGTTTCTTCAGAAGGAATCATCAGAGACTCTAGGAACGGCATCTTCAAATAGATACCCTCCGGCTTGATTTCTAAGCTGAGGGAAGATAGACAACTTCAGACTTTGAAACTGTTTCTAGAATAGAATCTTAAGGATGGGAAAGGCAGTGTGTGAGGCTGTGTGCCATGGAATAGGAAAAGAGGAAGTCAGAAGGCAAAGTGGGCTGAGGTAGACTCCATTGTAGTACTCATATTTTCAGTTCACCCTGGGATGTTTATTCTTTTGCAGAAGCTAAAGGCCTTCCAGAAATCTTCATGGGAGATGTGGGCTCATCCACACCCAAAAGATCAAGCTAGAGACAAATACAAGACTTTCTCACTCTCATCCTGTACAGATGTCCTTTGCATCTTTGCCTCCTTCAGCTTAGTTGGAAATATAATAAAATAAACTAAATTAAGCTGAAGAAATAATCTCTTCTATTTTATGTGGAAATAGAATGTCACTGGTGGTCTGCCATGGATAACTTCCATGGATGAAGAGAAGATCTCAGGGATAGCTTAAAGCTCACTTTTTGTTCTCTCTCAATTCCAGTATCCACTATCCAGTAATCCTTGCCCAGTCAGCTACCCAGGGATGTCATTAAAAAAAAAAAAAAAAAATTACTAATGTAGGGCTTCTCATAGGGATGTTATATTTTAAGGGCACAACCTATTTTCTCAAATCCTTTGGCATTCTTGATCTGTATATTTCTCTCTTCAAAACCACTTACTCCCACTAACATGCACACACACTGACATACACATCCTTTTCTAGGGAACTTATTTCTATGGAACTTAATCTTCATTTTGAGGATAAAAAGTGTCTGTCTCCTCACTATACTGAAGATACAATGCAGCAAGTAGGACAACAACTTGCTACTGACAAACTTCAGACTGTGTTTGCCTTCCTTTGATCTTCACACTGTCCACCCTCCCAAACCCTAACTACACGTGCTTCTGCCATATTACCTGCTGTTAACTCTTCTATTCAGGATCTTCCCTTTAGCAGTATTACTCATTGGAATTTCTATGTACTTTTCTCAACCCTAAACATTTATTCAGTGAGACAAAAACTGGTTCCTTGAAATAGCCATAGACTCCTTCCCCCACCAAAATACTACTACGATGGCCATTACTGTTTTCCACATTGGTGGGAGGACATGGATGGCTTGTGGGAAATTCACTTTTGCTCCCTTCTTTTCAATCAGATCATATTATAAATGTGAAGACAATCTGTCCTCCACATCTGTCACCTCAATTGGTGCCAAGACCAATTCAGCTGATCTGCCCAAGCTCACCACTTTCCTGAAACTAACAGTTATGTTGAAGAAGGTAACATTCCCTTATAGAAGAAACACAGGGCTTTGATTAAGGATATACAAGTACTGTAACTTTCCTGATTTAAATTTCCAATTAATTCATAAATGTAATGCAGAGCAATGTCAATTATCTGCCTGCCTTCTGACCTTATCTAGACATTGTGGCTTACCATTTGCTGTGAAAGAACTCCATCATATAGTTTAAATAACACAGCATGTATATATGAAGGAAACTTACCAAGCAAGGGCTCATGATGACATTGGTTGAGGAGGAAATGAAACACATTTTGACAACTTTTATTGGGAGATTTTCTATTCCAACTTTTGGATAAACTCTAAAAACTCATTACTGTTGAGTTGGATCTGACTCATAGCGACCCCTCCTTTGGTTTCCGAGATGATATCACTATGGAAGCAGATTGCCCAATCTTCCTTCTGAGGAGTGGCTGGTGGGTTTGAACAACCAGTCTTCTGCTTGGCTTTCAAATGCTGTAGGCGCTACGCCACCAGAGCTTCTAACTTTTGGATAGTAAATTATACACACACACACACACACACACACATAATTTAGCATGTGCTCAGCTGCCCCAGTGTAATTAATAACAAAAACAAAAACACGATAAATTAAAATAGAAAAGACTGGATTGGTTCTCTGCTGAGTTTACTAACAGTGAAATATCCTATAGCCTCCATACGTATGGCCAATGAATAATCACTGCCACATCTCATCTGATATCAGGCTACTCTGTGAGCAGATGGTGTATTGGTTTGAACCAAATACAACAGATATTTTCCATCTTAACTGGGAAATTCGCCCATTCATTCCACAGATATTTATTAAGCATTAAATAAAACAAATGTAACAAAAACCCCTGATTGCCATCATACTTACTTTCTAGTGAGAGTCTAGAACCAAAACCAAAAACCCAAACTCACTGCCATTGAGTCAGATCCCACTCATAGCGACCCCTCCTTGGGTTTCCAAGGCAGTTTCACTGGGGAAGTAGATTGCCCAACCTTCCTTCTGAGCAGTGGCTGGTGGGTTTGAATCACCAGCCTTCTGGTTAGTAGTCAAACGCCAGAACAAGAGTTCCTAAAATTTTAGGAAGAATCTTCTAATTTTCTTTTCGTTTTAATTTTCTTTCTCTTTCTTTTTTAACTGTACTGCAAATACACACAGCAAAACATACACCAATTCAACAGTTTTTACATGTATAGTTCAGTGACATTGATTACATCCTTCAACTATTCTCTTTTTCCAAATTATTCCACCACCGTGAACATAACCTCACTGCCCCCTAAACAAAAATGCTCCCTTTCCCCCTCCCTCCCACTCTTCTAATTTTCTTGAGCCCTCAAATTTCAGGATGACAGAAGGGATTCTGATTGTGAACTTTCTAAGCTGGACTTGAAGAAACGGCAAGTATCTACTGACATTCCCTTTATTGTAAGAGAAGAGAAAGCCAGGATTCTTACTTTCTCTGACCTGGCAAAGAGAGAAAAGCTTGGTTGAAGCAAGCAGCTTAGAGATTCAGGGAACAAATAATTCAAACAATTATGGAACTATTATCAAATATTCTAATCTAGTAGTTGAATAATTTCAATCTAAGACAATACATTGCCCCCATTAGATGTTACTTCTGTTTTATTTAAAAAGAAAAAAAAATCATTCCATGTCTGGGCCCATGCTTAGATCAAATAGTTTGGTAATGATGCTATAAAAACAGCTGCAAATTTTATTTGCACCCCAGTGAATTTATTTTGCCACTGAGTATATTCTGTGCTTTTAGAATGTTGCCTACACTAAGATACTTTGGGAAATTTACTTATTAATATGGTCAATGGTGATTACGGATTTAGGTCATTGTAGAGCTTTGTCTAGGGTACTATAATGGCTAATTTTATATATCAATTTGGCTAGGCTATGGTTCCCAGTTTTTTGTCTAAACACAAGTCTAGCTGCTGTTGTGGAGTGGTTAAATGTCATTAGATCAGTTGCCCATAAGTAAAATGGACTGCATTCCATAGTGTAATCTCATGTGATGTAATGTACCAAGACTTTTAACATCAAGGTATCAGAACCTGTTATCTGAGAAGCCAAAGACAAGCTGTTCTTACCATAACAGAGATGTGGAGGATCCTCAGCTCCTCTTCTGCTGACTCGTGCTGGGGCTCTTCTGTTGGGTCTTGTCCAGGAAGGCTCGGAGCACCATCTTGGTGATGGATGTGAAAAAGTAAAGTGCCATTCTCCAGCCACTGTTGCCTCCAGCGTACTAGAGGGATGTCCTCCGTGTTCCCTGAGATCTCTACAAGACAAACACCAAAGGCTCAGATGAGAATTCAGATTAAACCAAATTTTCCATCTTTCTCTTCCTGTACACTGGTACCGATTAATAGGTTTAAGCTGAAGGCAATAAAAGATTCCAATTGCAGTTAGGTCAGGCTTACTGCTGCTTGAAATCTCAAAGAAGGGAAGAGACACTGAGAAGAAATGAATTATCCACCACAGGTCTTTCCACCCTAAATCTAGTGAGCCAGGCTCTCACTCACTGAGAAAAATACTAATGTGAAAATTCAAGTTCTTCCTCTTATTTCTATGATCAATAGCATCCTTCACACAGCACAGTTTGAATACCTGATAGCCCCAAGGTAAATACAAGGTTGTTTGTCTCTTGTAAATTTGAAAGTATAAGTTCCCCAGCAATTACTTCTAGACACACCAGTGAATTTACCAAGAAGAGTGTTGGTAATTACTGTGCAGAGAACTGGCATTTATGGAACAGTCCTGGGAGGTTACTGCAGAGCAACTGGGGCTGACAGGTTATTTTGAAAACCATAAACATTTGGCTCATAGTCTATTGGAGATGTCTGATAACTTTGTGTGACAGGTAAAGTAATTTTTTTTCTAATTCTCTTTCATTTTTCCCTTCACTTTTGCAGAGAATAGTGGTGAGACACACGAACATGGTAAAGAATTGGGCCATTAGCACAGAGACTAGCATTAATCTGCTTCTTAGGGCTTTAAATCAAGGCATTGAACTACTGTCAACAAATTAATAACAAAACACCAGAAACCTACTATGTGCTTTGCACTGTAGTAGGTAATAATCTAGTATTGAAAAAATACACTGTGTATATGCTCCCTCTCTCTTTTACTCCTAAAACATATAATTTCTAAGCTTTCAGACATCCCACAGTAGAGAAATCTGATTAACCTAGCCTTTCCTGAACTTCATTGCCCCTCAAACCGTTTTCTTTGCTTAACAACAATTGTCACCCTAGGGAACGAGTATTCTGCTGAATCCACTTTTCAACCCATTGCTTTCCAAAAACTTTATTTTAAAAAAAGGCATGGCTTCTTCTCTCAAAATTTATCATCTTTGACCAAAAAAAGAAAAAAAAAAAAATCCACAGACATAAAAAAGATTTAACAAGACACATTTAGAATAGTACTCTCATCAAGTACTGGAGACATAAAGAGGAAAGCAATTTTAAGTATTTATGGAGTTTATAAATATTCTTCACTATTTGTGGGAGGGCACAAATAATATTCTTCTTTCTTTATTTATTATGTGCCAGGCATTGTTCTCAGCACTGAAATGATAACGTAAATGAGGCCCTTGGTAAGTTCTCCAAATCAGCTCACCATGAGTGAATGAGTAAATGTGGCAAATGTTACACCAGATGCATGACAAAGTTTTGTGGGGATGTATAGAGAAGGGCAGTAGACTTCTCAGGGGATGGTATCATTGGTGCAGGGCCTTGAAGGATGAGTGAACTTCCTTCCAATAGTTACAAAAGTAGGGAAAGGACACCAGACACTAATAGGAGAATAACATGAGAAGAAATGAAGAAGAATAATGACTGCTCCCTCAGAACAGAACAGGTCAGTTAGTAGGATTTCTATGAGCCACAGATGACTACACTGTCCCCAAAAAACATCAATATCATTCCCTATCATATGCTATCATTCTACAGACCAATGAGAAGAGTAAACTTGAGAATATGAATGGGGAAGACGACTTTGCAAAGAAAAGGTGATCTGAGTTCATCTTCCTCCTTAGCTCTTCTCTCTAATCCCATAGTGGACTCAGCCATCGTTCTGATAAGCTATCCATCATCCAGGAAGTGATGGTCAGACACAAGTATCCAGAAGCTGCGGTACATGGAGGGTATGAAAACGGAAGCTTCCCTGCCTTTGGTCCTGGTTTTCTGTAGTTCACCTTTCTGCTAAGAAGGCCTTTCCAGATTTCCAGGTTGAGAAACCGAACACGTGCAACACTTCACCTGCAAGCCTTCCAATCACAAATCCTGCTCAACGGCACTTATCCTTTCCAATCACTCATGATGCCTTCACCACATCAAGCACCCAGCAGATGCCTCCAGGGAAACACACCCTTCTTCTCCAAGTCCATTTGCCATCATAGCAGCAGAAACCAAACAACTTCTCCTTCTCACCACAGACATAAAACTCACAAACAATAATGGCTCCTAATAGAGCACCTAATGGAATAATTAAATCACCCAGAACAACACATGCCCAGCCTCCAGCCAATACTACTTCAACCCAGCCTGAGATTTATTCCTCACATGTCTGGGTGCCACTTCAGCCCTTCCTGTAATTATTCAGAAGGCATCCAGCACCTCCTACCTCTATATCACTTAACTGGATTTTTATTTCCCAAGGGATCTTCATCAAGTAGGTCAGGCTCATTACCTTTGTTTTAACTGTGAAATCAAAGACAAGTAAATAACTGGACCAAGGTCACACCAACAGAAATAACATGAATGAAATTCTATGAAAGCTGCTCTAGCCCCAACACACACACACACACAACAGTCAACATGAACTCAGAACATGCAGAGAGAGAAAGCACTTGGGCAGAAAGCCAATATAGTCTTTTAGAGGCATTTTTGCTGCAACATTTTATGTTTTTACATAGGTCTTAGTGTCCCATGACTTTTTTAAAAGTTGAGATAAAATTCACATACCATAAAAGGTATACTTTTAAAGTGTGTAATTCAGTGATTTGTAGTATATTGCCAAGTTGCACAACCATCACCACCATTTAATTTTCATCACCCCCTAAAAAACTCTGAGCTCATTACAAGTCCCCATATGGATATTACCCTATCACTGACAGCATTGTAATTCAGGATAGATCTTGAAACATTCTCTGTGATGAAGAATGCTATGCCATTCCTCTTCAATTTGTCATTCCTGGCATAGTAGATCATATGGTGGTCTGATTCAAAATGGCTAAAATCAGTCCATTTCAGATCACTAATGCCTAGGATATCAATCTTTTGTGTTCCATTTCATTTTTGACAACTTCCAATTTTCCTTGATTCATGCTTAGTACATTCCATGTTCCAATTATTAATGGATGTTTCCAACTGTTTCTTCCCATTTGAGTCATGCCACATCAGCAGATGGAGGTCCCGAAAGCTTTACTACATCCACATCATTAAGGTCGACTCTACTTTGAGGAGGCAGCTCTTCCTCAGTTGTATTTTGAGTGCCTTCTGACCTCAGGGGCTTATCTTCCAGCATTATATCGAACAATGTTTCAGGGCTTGTTGTTGTTGTTGTTATGTGCCGTCAAGTCAGACTCATAATGTTTTCTAGTACTATATCAGACAGTGTTTCACTGCTATTCATAAGATTTTCACTGGCCAATTCTTTGAGAAGTAGATGGGCCCTTCCTTCTTCCCAGTCTGTCTTAGTCTGGAAGCTCTGCTGAAACCTGTCCAACATGGGTGACCCTGCTGGTATTTCAAATACCAGTGGCATAGCCTCCAGCATCACAGCAACACATAAGCCACCAGAGTATGACAAACTGACAGATGAGTGGTGGCCAGCTACTTGGCCAACTGACTGGAAGAGATCCATATTTGTACTCATCCCAAAGAAAAGTGATCCCACAGAATGTGGAAATTATTGAACAATGTCATTAATATCACATACAAGTAAAATCTTGCTGAAGATAATTCAAAAGTGATTGCAGCAGCACATTGACAAGGTATTTCCAGAAATGCAATCTGGATTCAGAAGAGAACGTGAAACAAGGGGATATCATTGTTGATGCCAGATGGATACTTACTTGTGTTTTACTAACTATGATCCACTGTGTGGGGCATAACAAATTATGGATAACATTAAAAAGAATGGGAATTCCAGAACACTTAATTGTGCTCATGAGGAACTTGTACATAGACCAGGAGTCTGTTGTTGAAACACAACAGGGAGATACTGCATAGTTCAAGATCTGGCAGGGAGTATGTCAGGATTCTATTCTTTCACCATACATATTCAACCTGTATGCTGAGCAAATAATCCAAGAAGCTGGACTATATGAAGAAGAATGCAGCATCAGGATTGGAGAAAGATTCATTAACAACCTGCGACATGCAGACAAACACAACCTTGCTTGCTGAAAGTGAGGATGACTTGAAGCACTTAGTGATGAAGACTGAAGACTACAGTCTACAGTATGGATTACACCTCAATAGAAAGAAAACGGAAGTCCTCACAACTACTAGACCAGTAAGCAGCATCATGATAAATGGAGAAAAGATTGAAGTTGTCAAAGATTTCATATTACTTGGTATCATAATCAACACCAATGGAAGTAGAATTCAAGTAATCAGATAACATTGCACTGGGCAAATCCACTGCAAAAGACCTCTAAGTGCTAAAGAGCAAAGATATATCTTTGAAGACGTAGGTGCGCCTAACCCAAGCCATGGTATTTTTAATAGCCTAATAAGCTTGTGAAAGCTGGACAATGAATAAGGAAGACCAAAGGAGAGTTGATGCTTTTGAGTTGTGGTGTTGGCCAAGATTACTGAAAGTACCATGGATTGCCAGAAGAACTAAAAATCTATCCTGGAAGAAGTGCAGCCAGAATGCTCCTTCGACGCCAGAATGGCCAGACTTTGTCTCACCTACTTTGGTCATGTTGTCAGAAGAGAACATTACCTGGAGAAGGATATCATGTTTGGTAAAGTGGAGGATCAGCAAAAAAGGGGAAGGCCCTCAACAAGATGGATTGACACAGTGGCTGCAACAATGGGCTCAGATATAGCAAGGATTATGAGACCAACACAGGACAGACCAGTGTTTCATTTTGTTGTACACAGGGTCACTATGAGTCAGAGCTGACTCAATGGCACCTAACAAAGCAACAACAACATTAGGAGTCCAGATTATTTTTATGGGGGAAGTTGTTCTGCTTCAGGGACCTAAGAGTGATAGTACCAAGAAAAGGTGTAGAGTTTCAAAGAGATTCTACCATATGGAGGAAGACTGAGAATACAGAATCTCTGCCCTTGACTTCCAGGTCACCCCTTCAAGCACCTCTACGAGTTATTTATGTCCATCCCTATGGATGGTGATATACCAATTCTGCTTAGACCAGATGCATCTTAGAGGGCAGAGAATGAGGGAAGAATTGTGCCACATCTGCCAAGGACATCCATCATATTTTACATTCAAGGTAATGACAGAATGATAACTTCTTCCTTGAATTTTTTCCTTTCCTGTCAGGATTTTTTTATTTTTTATTTATTTTTATTTTGATTTGGGTGAAAGTTAACAGAGCAAATTCATTTTCCATACAGCAGTTCACATACACTTTGTCTCATGACATTACTTTGTCTCATCACAGTGACTGAAATTTCCCACAATGCAATAGCTCCCTTCCCACTTCCTCCCCATAGTTACCTCTTCCCTGTGTCCTTCCCTCCCAGGCACTCCTGCTCCTGAAGCTGTCTCCCTCTGCATGCACTGCCCTTTTATTCTCCCATGACTGATCTCTCCAAGGAGTGTATCTACCTGTTGTAAATGTTCAGTTCCTATGCCTGTCTTTTGTTTGTCTGAAAGCCACAGGAGTGGGCTCAATTGCAGACCTGAAGGGCAGCTAGGGGCCATTGTCTCAGGGGTTCTGCCAAGTTCTACCAGATCAGCAAACCTAGTCCTTTTCTTTTTTATGATTTTGAGTTTTGTTCCACATTATTCTCCCACTCTACCCAGGATCTCCTACATAGATCCCCCTCCAAGTGGTTGACAGTGGTAGCCAGGCACTAACTAGTTCTTCTGGCCTCATAGTCATATAGGCTGAGGATTGCATGGTGTACCAGTCACTTGGAATAATTGTTTCCATGCATCTTTGGTTTACTTCATTCTTCTTTACTCTGGATGAGGAGAGATTCATCATTGCATCTAGATGGCCACTTGCAACCTTTTAAGATCCCAGTACTACTCACCAAAGCAGGATGTGGAACAATATTTTTTGTGTAGTATGTTATGCCAATTGAGCTTGATGTCCCCTTCCTGGCAGGATGTTATATGATGTGAAACTAGGAACACATTACTTATGCTGTATCTGGCCTGAGTCAACCAATGGAAAAACACACAAGGCACAATAAATGTCTCATGAATTTCTTCACCATTGGGGCTGAGATCAGAGCCTTATTGTACATCAATGTAATCATGTTGCTCTGGATGTCAGCAGAATATGTCAAGAAGAGAAAACTCTCAGAAATCATTTCACCAATGCAAGTTTCTCTGAAACCCCCAGAGAGCAATCTTTGGAGGTGATAAAACAGTTACTCCAGACCAAGGCTTCCTGAGGGCTGTGGATGAGACAAAGCTTTTGCCATAATGTACTGAATAAAACAAGTGCCAATGGATCCTATATAGCTATCTCAAGATGCCGCAGGTGACATGAGCACCAATACCATAATCATACTCTGGGGGTGAGATACCTAGAAAAGCAAGACTGTCCTGATTGAAAGCACCATGTCCTCTTCCTCTTTCCAAACCTCATACTTCTTAGCATCTCCAAAACTTGTAGACCTGCCGGAAATCCACAGAAACCAGGGTGCCATTCATTCTTATATACAACAATTATTTTTGAAGCACACTGTATTTGTCACATTCAGCAAACAGTGCTGCATCTTTCCTGTTCTCAGGAGTTTTCAATCTTGTTGAAAATTTTTAAGACATGGCCATGAATAACTCCACAGAAATGTTGAGTGAGAGGACGGAAGCTGGCCAGGCAGAAATGGATGGGAAGGAATAAAATGGAAAGAAATGTTGGAGAGGCAATTCCAGTGAAGAGAACAGTGTATATAAAGACACAGAGGACAGTGTGTGTTCGCAGGACTGCAGGAGGAGGATCAGGAGAGAAGTAGTGGAGGACTGAGGCTAAACTTGCAGATAGATATTAACTCTGAAAGGGTCTGAATGCTAGCTTGAGGAGTTCAGAACTAATGGAAAGTCACCCATGGTTTTATTAAGCTGGGAAGTAAACTAAGCCATGATTTAGAAAGATCAGGAAGAACCAGAAAGAGAATAGCAGACAGAGTAGACTCTAGTGTGGTCTCATTGTGAATATGATCCTGTATTCTGCCATGGTCAAAATACTGAACTGGGACTCAGGAAGCTTAGATACGGTCTGAGTAACCAGATGGCTGGTGGTTCAAACCCTCCAGCCACTCCTTGGAAGGAAAATTGGGCAATCTACTTCTGTAGAGATACAGCCTTGGAAAGCCAAGGAGGCATCGTTATGAGTCGAATTGACTCAAAGGCAGTGTGTTTGTTTGTTTAAAAAAAAAAACCTTGAAGGAGTTGGCTAGCTTTGAGTTTTCTCATCTGTCTAATGAGGATCTGGGAGATGTACTTCAAGATCTTCTTGTAGCTCTGACTTGCCTCAGTTGGAAGTCCAAAATGGTGTACCATGCATGAGCACCTATAAAGACAATGATTTTTGTTTTCCAAACTCTCTCTCAAGTCCAAACTGTACTCCATCCCTCCTTTCCCTCTCAGCACAGAGTGGACATACTTGGGATGACATGAGCAGATTAAAAGTCAGGCCCATCTTCAGACTGGACCTCAGTCTGGTGAGAAAGATACTCATTCATCCTGGTACAGATATGTGGCTTCAAAGAACAGAATATATAGCTTCTGCATGCTCTACAGAACTGAGATGCTGGTACCTTGGACAGAGAAAGTGATAGGAGAGGATCATCTGGTATGGGAAAAGGCAGAGAGAAGGAGAATGAGATGAAATCACTTTTAAATTAGCCTTAATTATTTTTCTACTATCAGCTTGTGGGCTGTGAGCTTGTAGAACAGTCTATTTGTGGGGTTAGGTTAGGACATCCAAACTTTTATTGCAAAAATTTCTCTTCCACTCATTACAGCTTTTCCATACCACCTAAGTGTCCTGTTCCTTCATTGAGCATCATGCTGAGAGCCCCTGAACTGATCTGCTAAGAGCATGTCATGATCAGAATTTCCGTAAAAGACCACCTCACTGAGGACCAAATTCAGGATACCCTCTTTCAAAGAACTTAACAATTCAAAGTCATATGTGGAACTAAACTTGGGAAACTCTCAAGAATCCTTTAATTCAACTGAATAACTTAGAGTGGCTAGTGGCCAGTGGCTCTAGAAGTGCTGGCACTGTGGGTCCCGTTTTCATTCCTGGCAAAGCTGAGTTTCAGGCTGAACCCAGCTGAGCAGTAATGAGGTTGCTGAGGTTGAGGAGGTCAAGGCAGGAGAAAGCATTAACTTGTCAATTCTTAGCCTCATGTTGAGGGCACCTGATGAAGTGACCCCATGGTCTACAAAGGTTGAGGGTGACACCCCCCGATGGCCATTACTGACTATTAAAAGACCTTGCTTAGATCAGGATTTTCGAACTTGCTGTTAGTCTTGGAAGCCTTTCTCCAAACAAAATCTAATGTGGTCTGTAAGAGGTTTCCCAGGGCAGAGTTAGAAAAGAACTGGCTCAACTGGAGGTCAAATAAAGCCCAGTACCATGAAGGGCCCCTGCTGTTAGGGAGCTCGGGTCTCTATGAGTTATTAGTTTTGCTTGGCTCTTTTTCAGTTCTATTAAGGCTAGTATTGTGGATAGCCTCATATTCTTTAAGAAAGAATTAGAAGGAAAAAGGAGTATCTCCAAAAACAAATTCTGGCTCCACCTTCACTCCATGTTATAGCAGCCATCATTCTGAGTTTCTCAATGTGATGAAGATTAAGCTCAGAATTTTAGTAGTGATAAGCTGACTGTCCCAAACTAAGAATAACAGATGGTTCTTATCTATCAGATAGACACTATCATTAAGGTTACTAAAGATAGACCTGTGATAGAATCACCCCCTTCCCTTCTATTCTTTTTTGCTTTCCTTTCCCACCCCCCTGTAATTTCAGAGTTTGAAAGATATTGATGGTAGGTCTAGTTTCCCACATGGTTTCATTACAGTCTTCTGACTAGGACTATTAGCAGTGGTATTAACTTTCAACACCTTTGTAAGAAAATAACCTGCTTAAGTCAGGGGTTAATAACAGTAGGGGATCACTAATTATCCTGCAAATCTTTACCCTGGTATCCAACGTGACCCAAGTCTTTAATGTCTCTAAAACGGCAGCCTCTAAAGACCCCAACTTGTTCCATAAACATAATGAGAGCAGCACATTAGTGTCCTGGCCATCTGTGAAGAAAGATGAGGGACAGATGAAAAAAAGTCAGAGGAGAAAGAGGCAGAGAGAAAGGACAAAGTCAAGAGAAGTAAGAAAATGAGACTAGCCAGAGAAACAATATCCACTGGGTAGAGCTGGCTAGGCCTCCACATCTCGACCATAGGGGCCATCTGGTATTGAGTTCTGAAGTGATATAATCCCACAGCCCCGAGTAAGAGCCACAAAAAATGAGGTGCCCCACTGGCCTTGAATTCAACCAGCACAAATGCCAGGAACACCAGTAAAACCCACTGCCATCAAGTCAATTCCAATTCATAGCAACCCTTTTAGGATAGAGTAGAACTGTCCCATAGGCTGTAAATCTTTATGGAAGCAGATTGCCTCTCATCTTTCTCCCACGGAGCAGCTGGTGGGTTCGGACCACTGACCTTTTGGTTAGCAGCTGAATGCTTTAATCACATGTCACCAGAACTCCTGGAACACCGATAGTTTGCCTGAAGTTTGTGTCAGACAGGCCTGACTGAGGGAACAACAAAAAGAGAGATAGCATAGCCAGGGCATTCTTTTGTGAAAATTGGTTGATGTTCAGAGACCAACTGGGAATGGAACTCTCATTGTAGTTCCTGTATTCAATTCCCTGTCTACTGCTTCCCATTGTCTCATTCTCTTCCCCTTGCCTCCAAACTGACTTGAGCAATGGCTACAAAGTATGTGGAGAAAAATCTTTATAACAAAATGGCTTAAAATATTCAAAATTCTCTCACCCAACGGGAAGTTCCTTTTTTCAAGTAACTAGAAACTTCTTGACTTGCTGAGATTTGGAATAGAAACTTCTACTCATGTCCAGGTGAAAAATAATTGGATTTCTATTTCCCCTGCTTGGTGACATTTGCCCTCAATGGCAAAAACAAAAGAGCTTCAAAGCATTAATGACCCAGTGATGAGAAATGGAATGGCAGGTTAAAGAGAGCATTGGACTGGGAGCCAAAGAATGGAGCTGCTATAATCTCTCTGCAGCTCTGTTTTCTTATCTTCAAATGATGGGACTAGAAGGTCACTAAAGACTTTCCAGCTCTAACCATGTTACTCAATGACGCAAAACCAGACAGGACATTTGGCTCTAGTTAGGCCCCAAATCAGGTTCAGGCTGAGTGTATTTGCAATGACAACTGGGTAAAAGTCTCTATGGAAGTTTTTCAAATCTGACTTTCCTCCTGGAGCTTGGAATGCTTCCAACTCAGTCCAGCCTATCAGTGATAGAGTAAGAATTGACTGTACTGAAACTCATGAGAATGACCTATTAAAACTTCATTCAATGACTCACAATTGGATAGAACCATCTATATATAGATGTTTCCAAATAGTTCCAATGAATTGTTAACTCTTGATCAACTATGTTTATCTGGACAAGGGTGGTCTAGATAAAGAAAACTTGAACCGACCTCTCTCTGCAGCCCCACCAATATCCATTTATGGAGTGTACTCTAAAAATCTAGAAATGCTAACTTCCTTTTACAGCTGCCCACCTACTCATTTCTCCTTTTCCAGCAGAGGCTAACATAGATGAAAATGAACCAACACAGGAAGCAGGAATGATGACAGAAAGAAAATGAGGACCCTGGCGAGCCCATAGCTTGCTGTCTCTGGAGGCAGGTGGAAAGCTGCCACAGGAAGCGGAGGGTGGCTTTTCACATCAGGCTTGATGGAAAGCAGTGAAGCTTTCTATGCATGCTGCTAGAAGTAGGTCACTCTCCACTACTCTGTGCTGGCATGAATAGCAATTGAGCAATACATGAACATTCTATTTACCTTGCCATGGAAATGAAAACATTCCTGTGGGGGGGAAAATGCAGCCAAAAGGTTCTGACACAACCAGAGAGATGAGGAGGCATTCAAATGGCTTCTGATTTCATCCAAAATGGTTTGCTTGTTCCTACCTCAGTCTTTCTCTGGATCTTTTCAAACCTCTGCAAAGAGTTTATCCACCTGATACTCATTAAAGTCTCATTTGAAAGGGGTGGGGGAAGCCAAGAGCTCTTTGAAAAAGGCAGGGTTATCTGAGCCACAGATGTACTGGTAAGAGGATTTTTAAATGTATCTAGTTCTATTCTCCACTGCCACCCGCCTGACCTTTGTAAATTGAGATAACGGCACACATTTAACAAAATCTGACATCAAGTAAGAAGTGTAATAATATTTAAACTCTGTGATGTTAAAATATGTATTTACGGATCATTTCCTACATTGTAATGAGAATAAGTCATTTTGAAGCCTGAAGTTTCACGATTGGAATTCTGATTTGAGCTTTGCAAGTCCTTGGGGGCCACTTCCCTGCAGTACAGCACTGGAAGCAAAATGGACACTTGGGTTTTGGAAAGCTGAGGCAGGCTGCAGGGTGGTGGAAAGGAGACTGCCCAATGGACCCAGTGAGGGCTCTAGACATTCCAAATCCTGCCTCTTGTACTCCTGTTCTTTCATTAACACAGAATTGATAGAAGTCTCTGGTCCTGATCCATTCCAGTAAGCATCCTTCTATGGCTCTTACCTTATAAAAAAGATGAGTAAACTAAGTTTTAATGACAAAATATCATCTGTAAATGTCTTACAAAAGAATAGTCTGTTGCTTTTCCTAAGCTGTCTTGATTTATCTCCATCTTTGATTAGTTTCCATTCACTTGCATTTCTACCTTTATCTTGATTCAACTCAACAAGTAATGATGCACTTATTGTATGTCTGGCCCTGCTAAGAAGCCCTTTAGACATTCATAACCTCACTTAATCCTCAATGGTCCTTTACTATGGGTATTGATATCCCCATTCTATAGCTGAGTAAAGAAAGCCAGGTCCAGAAAAAATCAACTTAGGTGACCAAATTCACTCACTTAGTAAATATTAGAATTAATAGTTGGGGGGGAGCAGGTGTGGGACACCAAAGTCTCCTGACTTCAAGGCTATTGTTCCTTTCAACAATTGCAACTCTCATTCCTTCACCAATATACTCACTACCAATCTGCCCCTTTTCTCTTGAATTTCCGCCACAGTCTCATCACTATTTTCATATCTTAAATGGCATTAACCACCACTAGTCTGTCAGTTTGTTGAACTGTGGTGACTTGCATGTTATGGTGATGCTAGAAACTAAGCAACCAATATTTCAAATATTAGTATCTGTCTTGGAAGAATGGTCTTTAGAAGGGAGGATGGCAAGACTTCATCTTACATACTTTGTACATATTAATCAAGAGGGGCCAGTCTCTGAAGGAAGATACCATGTTTAGTAAAGTAGAGGGTCAGTGAAAAAGAGGAAGACCCTCAATGAGATGGATTGACACAGTGGCTGCAACACTGGGCTCAAATACAGCAACAATTGTGAGGATGGTGCAGGACTGGGCAGTGTTTCATTCTTTTGTACCTGGCATTGCTATGAGTTGGAACCAACTTGATGACACCTAACAACAACAATAACAACAACAAATGGCATTAAAATTCTCCTTGAGTTTAGTGTTTCATTTTCAGTAAAACTCCACACATATTCCCACTGGAAGGTGACCTCTACCCTCCCCCACTTCATCCATGGATAATTTTCCTTTCAGCTGCTCATGACAGAACCTACCTGTATCAAAGTTCAAGGAATTAGCCGGCAGAGGTGTTGTTGATATTTCCGTTTCCCACCTAGTGGCACTGGCCCATTAATTAGGGGTTGCAATTATAGCAATAGCTCTGGTGGTGCAGTGGGCATTTGACTGTTAACCAGAAGGTTGGCAGTTCAATTCCACCAGCCAGTCTACAGAAGGAAGATGAGGCAATCTACTTCCATAAAGATTTACCACCTTGGAAACTCAATGGGGTTGCTATGAGTTGCAATAGGCTCAATGGGAGTGGGCTTTTTTTTTTTTTTTTTTGGTTTTGCAAGATTGAAAAAAAAGATGCTGGGTTTTCTGCTTCAATATTTAGAAGCACACTCTAAAGGAACACAGTTCTAAATTTCATAAACAAGCCATTTGGATTGTGAATAAAAGCGATGGTAAATGGAATCAGCAGATTATTAGACTTAAGTCAGGACACAAAGATATAGGAACTTAGGAAGAGCTGTGTGGTATCTACACCTCCTCTGACCAGTACTCAGTCTGTAACCAAAAAGGCACAAGGTCAGAAGGCAATTCTGTGCCAGGGCATACTTATCCTCCCTGACATCAATTTTAAAGCTGAGCTTGATCTTAGCTTTATAGCAGCCAACTATGTCTCTTTTATGTGTAAAATTTTCAGTATGCTGTCTCCATCTCTCTCTCTCTCACTCGCTCTCTCTCTCCATCTCTCTCTGTATACATACACACACACACACACACACACGTATGTACATATATATACACATATTCATATGTACATACGTATGTAGTGCCCTCCTTGGGAAATGAGTTCAATGTGAATATCTGCTGAGTGAAGCAGTACTTTCTTTCATTTGTCCTAAACTCATCTTACACAGGTTTTAAACAGAGCTTTGAATCCTGTTGTTATCATTGCTGTTTGTGCCATTGAGTCAGTTCAGACTTCTAGCAATTGAGTATTTGCTGAACAAATACTTTATATAACAAATATTGATCATGTCCTTCTCTTTGTCTTTCCCTTTGTATATGGAAGACTCATTCATATTCTTGTCATCCATTTTTGGATGCAGTGTCTAGAATGTGTTACACTTTTTATTCTGCCTTCATAAAACCACACCCACTTCCTGCTGACCATTATAGCTGCCTTCCTGTGCACTTTCGGTGGATTCATTGCATGTATTCCCTCGAGCGGAGTAATGCAGCATAGCAGAAACAGGAAGGGTTCTAATACTGGAAAACCTACATCCAAGATCAGGATCTTGTACCTACTACCTCTGTGATCTTTATGATTCAGTTTTTCTAGTTCCCAGAAATGGTGATAATGCTAACATCTACCTCATGGAGTTGTTAAAATGAAAATGCATGTAGAAATGCAGAGGCACATATAGCATGCTCTTATACATAACCTGTAGTTATTATTTGTATTAATATTATAGTTAAAAATTAATGACAAGAATAACTTACATAATTCCTAGTTAAATTTCAAAATGGTTCTACATAAATAGAGAGTAATATTATGTTTCCTATGCCTTTTCTAAGGACACTTTTGTCACCTTGTTAGCCAGGGCAGCATATTAAAACCAGAAGCTTAACAAAACAAAACAAACCTGATTGCAATTCGTGGTGATCCCACAACTTTCATAGTAGAACTGTAGGATTTTCAATGGTTGTAGTCTTATGAAAATAGATCACCGGGCCTTTCTTCTGCAAAAATGCCAGGTAGATCTGAACCACCAATCTTTAAGCTTGTGGTCAACTGCAAACCAACTGCACCACTCAGTAATATTGCCAGTATATTTGGTCAATGTATTTAGAGAATGGTTTTAATAAACTCTGGGTTATTTTCCTGCATCACTGATGACACAGCAGATAGCCTTTTATTTTATAGCCATAGCTAGAGACTTTATCTATGATAGCATTGCCTTGAAGCTGATCACATGAAAATCACCTCCCTTTTTTCTGCCCTCTTCTAACATTGATTCTTATAATTTTACGGTCCATCCCCATCAACTTGCCTTTTTACTACATAAAGTTTAAACCAAACTCACTGCTATCAAGTCCATTCCAACTCATAGCAACCCCCATTGTGTTTCCAAGGTTATAAATCTTTACAGAAATGTATTTCTTCCACAGTACGGTTGCTGGTTTGAACCACTAACCACTTGGTTAGCCTCCAAATTCTTTAACCACTACACCACCAGGGTTCCTTATATATATAAAGTTTAGTATTATCTAAAACATTTATAAAAAATTGTAAATAATACTGTTTTTGTATTTGAGACCTCATGTTCAACAAATGGTGGTAACTTAAGTTTATAACACAGATTTTAAAGCTTTTTGATCTGAGTAGATCTCTTTGATCAGTTTGCATGGTATACCCCAAGAGAACACGGATTGTTCAGGTTGATTTCACTTTGAAGGCACCCACTGTTAAAGTGCTCCTTACACTAGGTTCAATTAGTGTTGATGTATTTATAGATTACATTCATGTTCATCAATTTTGATGGTTTGCCCCAATAAGAAGCTCTGATCACCCAGCATCCTTACAAAGAGGGATCTTCTGACAGATAACAATGAACTACACAGATACTCTGATAAACCTCTCCAATTTTATCTCCAAAATTCTTCAGGCTGTATGGATGCAGACCCATTAATTTAATTAGACTTCATCCCTGGGCAGTAATGTGCCTGACTATTAACTGAAAGACTAAAGGCTCAAGTCCACCCAGAGAGAGGTTCCTCAAAAGAAGGGGCCTGCTGATCTGCTTCCAAAAAAAAAAAACAGCCATTAAAACCCAATGGAGTATTACTCTGACACAAACCCTATGGAGTGCTACTCTGACACAGATGGGGTCTCCATCAGTTGGAGCTGGTTCTACAGTAACTGGTTTGCTTATTTTCTTACCTGGTTTGGAATACTCTTAGTATTTACTGTTAATTTTCTTAGTACTTTCATTTAAAATTTTAACATGCTTGTGGAAATTCCACAGATTCTCCAATAGAAATGGAGAAAATTTTTTCCATTAGTCATATTTCTCATGTTCCCCTCGACAACCATGAAATGATCTGGAGGTTTTCTGGC
This sequence comes from Orycteropus afer afer, assembly GCF_000298275.1. Lineage (NCBI taxonomy): Eukaryota > Metazoa > Chordata > Mammalia > Tubulidentata > Orycteropodidae > Orycteropus > Orycteropus afer. Next base: position 1,366,266 of record NW_006921630.1, read on the forward strand.
TGGTGCCATGTCCTTACACATCTTATACCCCTGATGGTTACTAAAATCTGTTTTTGGTCAACTAATCCCTACTTAACACCCCATGTGTCATACATATTGTTGTTGTGAGGTCCTGTCGAGGCACTTGTAACTCATAGCAATCCTATGCACAGCAGAATAAAACACCGCCTGGTCCCACGCCAGCTCCATGATCCTTGCTATACTTGAGCCGATCACTGCAGCCACTGTGTCAGTCCATCTTGTTGAGGGCCTTCCCCTTCTTCATCAACCATCCACCTTACCAAGCATGAAATCCTTCTCCAGGGAATGGTCCCTTCTGATAACATGACCAGAGTAGGTGAGATGAAGTCTGGCCATTCTCGCTTCCAAGGAGCGTTCTGGCTGCATTTCTTCCAGGACGGATTTGTTAAATCTTTTAGCAGTCCATGTTACTCTCAGCATTCTTTGCTAGCACCACAACTCAATTTCTTTGGTCTTCCTTATTCATTGTCTCACATGCATACGAGGCAACTGAAAATACTATGGCTGTGTCAGGCACACCTTAGTCCTCAAGGAAATATCTTTGCTCTTCAGCACTTGAAAGAGGTCCTTTGAAGCCAATTTGCCCAGTGCTATACATCATCTGATGTCTTGACTGCTGCTTCCATTGAAGTCGACTGTAGAACCAAGCAATGTGAAGTCTTTGACAAATTCAATCTTTTCTCCTTTATCATGATGCTGCTTATAGGTCTAGTTGTGAGGATTTTTGTTTTCTTTATATTGAGACGTAATCCATACTGCAGACTGTAGTCTTCAATCTTCATCAGTAAGTGCTTCAAGTCATCCTCACTTTCAGCAAGCAAAGTTGTGTTGTCAGCGTATCACAGGTTGTTAATGATTCTTCCCCAAATCCTGATGCCATGTTCTTCTTCATATAGTCCAGCTTCTCAGATTATTTGCTCAGCATATAGATTAAATAAGTATGGTGACACAATCCCTTCTTGATTTTAAACCATGCAGTGTCCCCTTGTTCTGTTCGAATGACATCTCCTGGTCTATGTACAGATTCCTCATGAGTACAATTAAGTGTTCAGGAATTCCCATTCTTCTCAATGTTACCCATAATTTGTTATGATCCACACAATCAAATGCCTTTGCATAGTCAATAAAACATAAGTAAACATCTTTCTGGTATTCTTTGCTTTAAGCCAAGATTCATCTGACATCAGCAATGATATCCTTCGTTCCATGCATTTCTGGAAATTCTCTGTCAATATATTGCTGCAATCATTTTTTAATTATCTTCAGCAAGATTTACTTGCATGCGATATTAATTATATTGTCCAATAACTTCCACATTGTGGGATCACCTTTCTTTCAAATACGTACAAATATGGATCTCTTCCAGTCAGTTGGCCAAGTAGCTGTCTTCCAAATCTCTTTGCATAACTGAGTGAGTGCCTCCAGTGGGGCATCTGTTGTAGTGGGTATTCCATCAGTTCCTGGTGCCCTGTTCTTTGCCAATTCCTTCAGTGCAGCTTCAACTTCTTCCTTCAGTACCATTGGTTCTTGATCATATGTCACCTCCTGAAATGTATGAAGATTGACCAGGTCTTCTTGGTACAATGACTCTGTGAATTTCTTCCATCTTCTTTTAATATTTCCTCTATCATTCAATATTTTGCCCATGTTATTGTTGTTGTTATGTGCTGTCGAGTCAAACCCGACTCATAGCGACCCCTCCTTGGGTTTCTGAGGCAGTATCACTACGAAAGTAGGATTGCCCAAGCTTCCTTCCGAGGAGTGGCTGGTGGGTTTGAACCGCCAGTCGTCTGGTTAGCAGGCAAGTGTCTTTGCCAGTATGCTACCAGAGCTCCCCCAATATTTTGCCCATAGAATCTTTCAATATTGCAACTCGAGGCTTAAATTTTTTCCTCAGTTCTTTCAGCTTGAGAAATGCCCAGCGTGTTCTTCCCTTTTGGTTTTCTTACTCCAGTTATTTGCACATTTCATTATAGTAATTGGCTTTGTCTGCTCTTCTGTTCAGCTCTTTTATCTTGTCACTTCTTCCATTTGCTTTAGCCACTCTCCATTCAAGGGCAAGTTTCAGAGTCTCTTCTGACATACATTTTGAACTTTTCTTCTTTTCTCATCTCTTTAATGACCTCTTGTTTTCTTCATGGATGATGTTCCTGATGTCATCCCATATTTCTTCTGGTTTTCAGTCATTGGTGTTCAATGAGTCAAAGCTATTCTTTAGATGGTCTCTAAATTCAGAGGGGCTATATTCAAGGTCATATATTGGCTCTCATGGACTTGTTTTTAATTGTCTTCAACTTCAAGTTGAATTTGCATATGAGCAGTTGATGGTCTGTTCCACAATCAGCTTCTGGTCTTGTATTGGATAAAGATATTGAACTTTTCCATTGCCTCTTGCCACAGATGTAGTCAATCTGATTCCTGTGTACTTTTTCTGGTGATGTCCATGTGTATAGCTGCCATTTGTGTTGTTGAAAAAAAGGTATTTGCAATGAATAAGTCATTGGTCTTGAAAAATTCTATCATGCGATCTCCAGTGTTATTTCTGTCACCAAGGCCAAATTTTCCAACTACCAGTGATTCTTCTTTGTTTCCAACTTTTGCATTCCAGTCACCAGTGATAA
>NW_006921630.1:1369207-1388517 GCF_000298275.1 Orycteropus afer afer
ACAATGCCTAGGATATCAATCTTTATGCATTCCATTTCATTTTTGACAACTTCCAATTTTCCTAGATTCATACTTTGTACATTCACCATGTTCTGATTATTAATGGATGTTTGCAGCTGTTTCTCCTTAAATTGAGTTATGCCACATCACCAAATGGAGGTCCTAAAAGCTTTACTTTACCCATATTATGAAGGTTGGTTCTACTCTGATGATGCAGCTCTTTCCCACTCACATTTTGAAGTGCCTTCTGACCTAAGAAGTTGGTCTTCCTGTACTGTATCGGACAATGTTTCAGGGTTATTCATAAAGTTGCCCAGTAACATATCAGACAGTGTTTCTCTGCTATTCATAAGGTTTTCCCTGGCTAATTCTTTGAGAAGTGGATGGCCTCTTCCTTCTTCCTAGTCTGCCTCAGTCTGTAAGCTGTGTTGAAACCTGTGCACCATGTGCAACCCTGCTGGTATTTGAGACACCAGTGGCACAGCCTCAAGCCTCACAGCAACACACAAGCCACCACAGTACAACAAACTGACAGACACATTTGTCTTTCTTAACTGTTTGGAATGCTCCACCTTCCCCTTACCTGGATTCTGCGGCTCTATCATCCCTGTTTTTTCCCCTCATTTCTACCTCTTGGGTTTGTGGCCTGTCTCCCTCCACTTACCTGGATCCTGTGGCTCTGTCATCCCTGGCTTTTGCCCCTCTTCCTGCCTCTTGGTGTGTGGCCTGTCTGTCTCCCCTTACCTGGATCCCGTGGCTCTGTCTCAGCCCCAGCTCCTGCCCTGCCTCCCGCATCTGGGTGTGTGGCCTGTCTGCTTCCCCTTATCTGGCTTCCCGTGGCTCTATCTCAGCCCTGGCTCCTCCCCCACCTCCTGTGTCTGGGTGTGGGGCCTTTCTGCCTGCCCTTACCTGGGTTTCGCTCTGTGTCATACATAGTGTGTCATTTAATAATCTGTGAATTTTTTCCAAGTCTTTGCTTTAAAATATATTTTTTATGTATTTAATTTTCCATTTGTCCAAAGCACATAGTAAGTAGTTTGCTTTCTTTACTAGAAGTTCCACAGTGGTTTAAGGGATAATTGACACCTCATTTTTTGGAATCTTGAGATTTTCATGAAGAGCTGGACCTGGATTTGGTAGGGAAATAAAACTATTGGTATAAAGATTGATTTTCTTTTTCTGGGCAAACCTTACGATCTAACATGCAGGTTCCCTAAGCAACTATAGAAACTCTTCACCCTATCCACTATCCTTACAGATGGTATTCAGAATTAATTTTAATCCAGATGTTCAGAATAAATTTTAAGCTGCTCAGTTTACAGAAGCAAACCAGTAAGGCTCTACTGCCTTGCCTTTGGAGCAAGACAAATGGAAGGGAGAAATATAGCCTTTAACAAGATGGAGGGGGAATCGTTTGGGAAAGGATAGGGGAAGGAAAGATGTTTCCTGTCTAGAGTTTCTATGACTGTGTTATAGATGATAAAACTAGATGAAGCAACTTTCAAAAAGTAGCTGTCTCTACCTCTTTAATTACCCTGTCTAGAAGGAAAGTCTGTCATCAGGGCCAGAGCCCAGCCCTGCTCAAGAGATTGATTGGGGTAAAAGACTTTTTCCTCCAATCTAGATTGCTTCAGTTTTACTGGAATTGAGGCAGGCCATAAACCTATCAGTGACTCAAGAAAATTGAAGCAATTAAGTCTGCAGGTGTGCATATTTGTCATATTAATGATGAATCGGTGTTAATATAAGTCACAGAAGGCTTCTGCATGGCACAATCAGTTCTGCTGGGAGTGAAACTACCTCAAGGAGGCACTGTACTTCCAAAACACTGACATCAGGAAGTCCCTAGTTCAAGGGGAGATGCCTCTTTAACCCTCACAGAACTATGTGTTCATTTCTCCATCCTATAACTGGCTCAGGATGCTCTCCCATTGCTGCCCAATCCCACTCAAATTAGGTCATGGAGGCTTACTTTGACTCAGGTGAAGAATATGCTAGTTAAAGATACCCAGTTAGAGGAAGAAGGAGTATAATTTGCAGACATGTGAGAGAGAGCTAGTTTGAATATCAACCTTAATAGAGATATGTCTAGCACAAGTTATTTAAGCTCCATATGAGTTATAATATCTACTTTATAAAGTTGTTGTGAGGTGGAAATGAAGTAATATATATAAAGCTGTTATTACAGTTTCTCAGAGCTATGGTCACTTTAATGATTTCTCCTCTTCTGACCTTGAACACAGTTTGGTTCCTAGAAATTAATTTCTAGTCATTCTCCACAATCTGCCAGACTATTTCAGGGTGAAGAAGAGTATTAGGAAGGTTTATGAAAAGAAGAAGAGGCCAGTACACTGGACATGTCAATTCTAGTGTCTGCCAACTGCTTCTCCTCCCTCAGCCCATTCCTTAGCCCTTTCTTTCCACATGACCCCCTCAGCATGGGCACCTCACCCAAGGGCAGCCTGCCTGTAGACTGGCCAATGACCCATGACATGGCTCAACACAAAAAGATGAGCTAATCAGATTCTCACTCTCAGGAGTCTGAAATAGGGAATGTGGAACAAATCAGGCATAAATCAGCAGACACAGAACTCAGAGAGAGGCATAGTAAAAGCACAGATGGGGAGTCTGGGCCGAAAGGGCCACTTCAAGCTGCAAAGATGAGGAAATAGAAAAAACATGATTAAGCAAAAGCTCTGAAGTAGAGAAAAGGCACAGAGCATAGAGGGAAACGCTGTGCAAGATGGTAGGGAGAAGAGAGGGAGCAGATGGGTGACAGGCGATAAGGCACATTCATGCAGGACAACACAGGATATCCCCAAAACCTGCTGTGGAGCCCTTAGAGCTGTTTCAGATCCAGGTCCACCTGCTGTGGCTCCTGTTCCTGCATTCCTGCGAAGTCTTGGCCTCCCTCAGACTCATGTGCATCTGAATTAGAATCCTCCATTGCTGCAATAACTCGAGTGAATCCCTGTGAATCTTAGTTAAAGAACCTTACCTACTGGAACATGAACAATCTACAGAAGATCTGGGAGGCTCAGAGAATCCTGAATTCTGGCTCCCTAAGAAACGGCTTTGATCACTGTACCCAAAGCAAACCCAGTGCTGTTGCATTGACTCCAACTCACAGTGACCCCATGTGTATGAGACTAGAACTGTGCTCCATAGGGTTTTCAATGGCTGATTTTTTGGAAGCAGAAACCAGACTTTTCTGAGGACCCTTTGGGTGGACCTGACCCTCCAGCCTTTTGGTTAGCAGCAGAGCACGTGAATCATTTGTATACCACCCAGGGACTCCACATCTGGAGCAGGGCTCCTCTAATTGTCTTTCACAGTTTAGAGAAGAATTTTTATTTCCCTTGGACAATAGGTGACTATACACCATCTATATGAGAGAAGTCATTAAAAAGAAAAGTTTGTTAAGACAGTAAGAGAGCAAACCAGACCCCGGATTTCTTCAAAATTGTGCCTCTTCAAAAAGTGGCCCTACAGTCTCTGTGGAATTTTTTTTCCCCTTCCATCTGGAAAATGGGAGTCGTGACAATACAAACAACCTCAAGCCACAATACATCACATCTGTAAGGTCATGAAACACACAGGCAGATAATGATGCTGAAACACAATGCACTCTTTTTTATTATGAAAGAAAAGATTTTCCTTTGCCAGCCCACATAGCTTAACAGTCAGCAATAATGAGAAAGGAAACAAACAAAAAAAAAAGCAGCCTGTACATGACAGCTAAAATCAGAATTTGATAAAATATTCTACTTCTAAAGGGATACTGTCAAGTAAAAAAAAATCAATTTGAGTAGGGGGGAAAAAAAAAAACTGGTTTGTTTATTAGTTTTGCTCCTAATGCCACCAAATGGACCTCAATCTGAAATGGCTTTTGAAATCAAATTTGCTGTTCTCCAATTCTGCAACTTACTCTTTATGCTAATTTGTCTGCACCTGCAGGGACAAAGAAACTGGCAGCATTGAACATGAGATCCAGGAAGAAAAAGCCACACAAAGATTCAGGAAATGAAACCAAGACTAAATCATATTAGGTATATAAAGGTTGGACACTTTTTAAAACAAGGAAAAGGCAGATTGAATATCTGAGAGAGAATTCCTATTGTAAAAAGGGACAGATCCTGGGGCAGGGAGGTGGTGTCTTTCCAGGTCCGAGAAAATGGCTCCCTGGGTGCTGGGCAATCAGTAAGGGCAAGCAATAGGTGGTCTCTTTCCATCTTAACTTCCCTCAGTCATGAGTGTTATTATAAAAGTATCTCAAGGAGTTTCACCTTTCAGGAATTCAGCCTCTAGGGGTTGGGGTTAATTCTCCCCACATAAAATTCTCTTTATTTGGGGATCATTGTTTATTATAAGATCATAAATAATTTTTTGTTTTCCATAAACATTAGGAGTCCCTAGGTAGTGCAGTTTATGTCCTTGGCTGCTAATAGAAAGGCATTAGGTTTGAATCCACCCAAAGGCACCTTGGATCTACTTCTGAATAAACCAGCCAATGAAAACTCTATGGATCATAGTTCTACTCTGACACACATGGGATCTCCATGAGTTGTAGTCAACTTAATAGCAAATGGTACTGGTATTTGAAAGAAGTACCATGATGTTAAGGAAAAGACTCAATCACCATTTCTCAATGAAATGTCTCCATTGTCTAGGCTTTCAAATGTTTCCCTTCTCCTGCTCCTCTTCCCCCATGACATTGGATGAATTCTAGTGGAGACAAAATTCTACTTTCATAGTGATACTGCCTCGGAAACCCAAGGAGGGGTCAATATGAGCCCGGTCCCACTCGAAGGCACATAACAACAACAACAGTCATCACAAAATCTGAGAACACAAAGAAGCTTAGAGATACTAACCTTGTTTTGCAAATGTCTAATTAAGGAGCTCTGGTAGTACAGCGGTTAAGGCTTCAGATGTTCAAACCCACCAGCTGCTCTGTGGGAAGAAAATGAGGCAATCTACTTCTGTAAAGATTTACAGCCTTAGAAATCCAATGGGGGTCACTATGAGTGGAGTGAGAATTGACTCAAGAGCAGTGGGTTTGGGATTTGTTTTTTGTTTTTGTTTTTTTGGCTTTAATCCTTCATCTATATAGTCATTATAAGTCAGAATTGACTCAACTGTTATGGGTTTTAATCTTTCATCAGCATAAACTACACGCCGTCAATTTAAAATATAACAAAAGCTCAGAGAGTTAACTATTTTTCCCAAGGTCACCCAGAGAATTAGTTCCTAAGAAATTCTGGAGAGAATTCCAGACTAGGAGTATTTCTGTTATACTATACCGTATCTTAAAAGCTTGAAGGGGGAAAAAAACCTGAAAATATAAATTTTATATTCTAAGATGCTTCTACTTTGAATATGTTCTACATTCCATGGCCCAGTATATTTAAATTTAGACTGTCTGCATTGTACAAAGCATTGTCAAATTTCAAGTCTGTCAACAACCAGTAGCTGTTGAGTTCTGATGAATGCTGTGAATGTTAGGTGTTTAATGCTCAATTTCCACCTTAGAGTTATTAGACCTAAGGGAAAAAAATCAATTTGGCATATAAAATGTTCAACAGTCACACTGCTACTGTCCTTCCTTATTCCCTCCTAAGCATTTTTTCATTCCTCTTTTTTTTTCACCCTATCACTAGATGTGAAAGAATGTAGGAATCACAGACATCAACAACGACTTTGTTGAAAATTAAATAAAAAGGAAATCAATTTTTTTTTTACTCACTACTTGATTTTTATTAGACTAGCTGCATTATTTCCTGTAGACCAATACTAGTTTCTTGTAAAAACAGGATTACTGCTACGGTTAGTAATTGCACAAAATTCATTTCTGCAGCAAATGACACAAACTCATTTATGAAGTAATCCTTTTTCAATAACAGCTGAGGAAAGTCTGTGCATCTTGTATTTGTGAATACGGAGAAATGGAAAGTAAGAGGTTAACTGACTTTCTCAAAATGAGACCACACAACAGGATTAGAGTTAGGGTTCACAGCTCCTGCTTCTTCAGTCCAATTTGTTATTGGACTCACAGAGGAATGTCTTTTAGTGAAACTTCTTGAAATTTTATGTCCTTAATTCTATTCTGTTTCCCCAGGGAGGAAGTGTAGTGAAGGGGAAAGAGAATGGGCTTTAGAATCAGACAGACGTGGTTAGACTCCCAACTCTGACATTTGCTAGTCATATGATCCTAGGCAAGTTACATAACCTCAGAGCTTTGGTGTCTTCATTTGTAGAATGCAGATAATAACACCCACTTCAAAGGTTGCTGAGAGAAGTAAATGAGGCTGTGTATGAAGTGTACCTACAGCAAGCTCTAGATTTATGTATGTTCCCTTCCCTTTTTTTTCCTTTCTCTTGTTGTTGTTGTTGTTATGTGCCGTCGAGTCGGCCCCGACTCATAGCGACCCCTCCTTGGGTTTCCGAGGCAGTATCACTACGGAAGTAGGAATGCCCAACCTTCCTTCTGAGGAGTGGCTGGTGGGTTTGAACCACCAGCCTTCTGGTTAGCAGTCAAGTGCTTTAGCCACTATGCTACCAGAGCTCTTGAGCAATAAGCAAGAGATGACAGCCTTTCTAGAAATTAGATTTTGTCCGCACTTATTTCCAATTAGCTTGCAAGTTCTCACATTTCAGTTCATAATAAGAGAAACTTGATAGAGAAAATGTACTGTTGGTACCACGCTAAATGTCAGGGGCTTCTCCTGGGCAGCCTGGACCAGGGAAAACATGGATTGAATGAGGAAGATCAAGGATCTCTTGTTTGATTTGACCACTAGTAGGCTGTGTGATCTTTCATTTCAAAAGTATTTTACTAAGTCTTACTTTTTGCCAAATACTCAAAAATGAATGAGACTGTCCAAAAGGGGCTCACATTTAGAAGGGGGATGGGGGCCAAAAAGCCATTGTGAGTACAAAAAAGTGGCTGTGATACAAGTATACACAGGATCCAAACCAAACCAAACTCACTGCCGTTGAATCAGATGTGACTCACAGCAACCCCTCCTTGGGTTTCTGAGGCAGTATCACTATGGAAGTAGATTGCTCAACCTTCCTTCCGAGGAGTGGCTGGTGGGTTTGAACCACCAGCCTTCTGGTTAGCAGTCAAATGCCTTAGCCACTATGTCACCAGAACTCCCAAACACAGGATAGAGTGATGGAATAAAGAAATAGTGGTCAGTTCTACCTAAGGGGTCATACATAGGGTTGCTATGAGTCGAAGACAACTCAACAGCACTTGAAAACAACAACAACAATCTACCTAAGTGGACAGCAATAGGGAGGCTTAAAATGGGAGACATTCTGACCACACTGTTGGCTAAGACATAGAGCCACACAATAATAGCACTTCTTGAGAACATCAAGATGGCACTTGGTTAAGCTGTTTGAAACTATTCTACTCACTAGAGGCAAGATTAGAGGACATGGTGTGCCATGCAAAAGAGTTTGAACTCTATTCTCCAGACAAAGGGGAATGAAAGATATGACTTGACTTTTAAAAAGATAGCTCTGTAATGTAAAGACTAGAAGGACTGAAATCAAGGGGGATGGGCATAGTACTGAACAGTCAAGTTAAGAATGGTAATGAGCTTGCCAACTGGCAAGGAGGAGGGAAAGGGTAGAGAAGAAATTTAAAAGGAAGAGTTAACAGAAAGAATCACCTCTTGGATGCAAGGTTGAGGGAAAGGAAAGACTCGTGGCTAACCCTAAATGATTAAGTCATTGTTCATGCTGTTCACTCACAGAGGAAACAAAGGATGGAGGAGAGGGTTAGGTTATGGGACATAGGTTTGAATACACTGAGTTTAAGCGGCAGGTTTGTACATCCAGGTAGAGACATTCCATAGACATTTAAATGGGTCAATCAGAAGTGTGTGGGAAAATTTTCAGCAAGTCTTGCACAAGTTATGGTGAGTTGAATACATGGGAGTAGATGAATTTGTCTAAGAGTGTTCAGTGAATTAAGGTTAAGGGCCAAGAATGATCCCCAGGAGAACACCATCCTTAAAGAGGGAAGTTCTTATGGGCCTCAGTTTCCTCTTGTGTTAAATGAGAGGGATGGGCTGTGGGCTCCCTTAGCTTCCTTTCACCTCTATCGTGTCTCATTCTGTGCTTTTTTAATCTGGCTCAGCCTTTCACTCACAAAATGCTCTCTTTTCTTTCCTCCACCTTTGTTATTTTTGGAAAAGACTGTTTGAAGCGTAAGCTCTTCTGAAGTGGCCCCTTGATCTTTCTGTCATAAGGACTCACATACAAAGCGTACAGCAGGGGTACTTTACAGAAGAAGAAAAAGCAAGAGAGAATCAGGGCAGGTCCCACTGCCAGGACGTGGTCCTTTTCATGCCTTCAAAAGAGCAACAATAGCCTGGATTTCCCTCCCTCTCCTCAGTTGTTCAGGGGAGGGTGTTTTTTACACAAACATGAATAACACCAGTACCTTGCATTAAATAGTCCTAGCTTTCCTTCAACACTCTCTCCTTATACTGGAGGGAGTTCTGCCACTACAAATTGTGCCTAATGTATTGGTACCCCAGAGCATCTCATTACCTGCTGGTAGATTTAAAAATTAGTAGGACAATAACATTTTCATTGGTCATATCCCCATTTATAATTCTACCCACGCTTCCTCTTATCAATGCATGATATTTCCTATTTTTCTATATCCCATGTGGATAAGGTCCACATAGAAGTTCTCTGTAGAAAATACACCCAAATTCCTATTAAACCCAAGATAAAGAGGAGGGAATTCAATTTATTTTTTGTATACTGCCTGTTTCTCATTAGCCTTGACTTTTTAAGCCCTCGGGTTATGGGCCAGTGCTTATTTTCATGGCTACATTACTAGATTTTATTACATTTGTACTGAGAGGCAAGATAGTCTCATTTTATATCTGGAGAAATAGGTTTAGTGACCTGGTGACAGCAACTGGCCATGGATCAGTATATTTTCCTTATTATGTGAGTCTAGGGCCATATGTTTTTGGTCGTCTGGGCAGAGTATAAATTGTATTGCTCATCACATACAAATTCAACACTAGTGATCTATCGTCTTCTTTCTGGCGCCACCCAATATCAGCCAAAGACAGTCCTGTAGGATTTTCTACAATTCTTGTAGGAAATCCATAGATCCAAAAGCAACACTCCTTTCCCTATGCCAAGTCAGTCATGGGCTATTGAAAAAGGAATGCCTCATCTCATCTTTCAAAATAAAAACATTTTATTTTTAGGTTTTGAAAATACAAGATTCTAAGTGAGAAGTCAGTAATGAAAGAAATTGCACCAACCAAGGCTTTCCCTGGATAAAACTGACTAACTAAAAACCAACTGCCTTTGAGTCAACTCTGACTCATGGCAACCCTAAGTGCATCAGAGTAGAACAGTGCTCCATAGGGATTTCAAAGGCTGGTTTGTAGGAAGTAGATTGCAAGGTCTTTCTTGTGAAGTCCCTCTGGGTGGACTGAATATTCAACCTTTTGGTTAGCAATCTAGCATGTTAACTGTTTGCCAGTCTTTTTGTTAGCAGTGAAACATGTCAAACAGTCATGCCATCCAAGAACTCTCTAAACTAGGCTTTGTGTTTCTAACCCCTGGAATAAAATACTTTTTCTTTTGTAATGGACTTTTGTTGTTGTTGTTGTTGTTGTTATGTGCTGTCGAGGGGACCCAACTCATAGCAACCCCTCGTTGGGTTTCCGATGCGGTATCACTACGGAAGTAGATTGCACAACCTTCCTTCCGAGGAGTGGCTGGTGGGTTTGAACCGCCAGCCTTCTGGTTAGCAGTCAAGTGCCTTAGGCACTAAGCTACCAGAGCTCTTAGGGGACTTTTACACGTCGGGAAAATAATGGCAAAGTTCCTTTTCCCTTTTTTGGAAGAATATGATTCAAGAAATTCCTTCCTAAATCTTGAATTGACAACACACCCTCCTAAACCTAAATGGGGACCACTCTCAGTAATAAACACTTGGTGTCAGGACATCCAGATTAAATATTAGAATTGTAAGGAAGTCCTAACACTACCTGGAGCACACAAATGAGGGCATCTCTAGGGACAGATGTTCCACACTTTCTTCAAATCCTTTCCAACCATACTTATCCTTATTAAAACATTTTTTCTTCTTTTGTCAAAGCAAATTTCCCCTTGCTGTCATTTATACCTGTTCCTTTTAGCACCATCTTCTGTGCAGATGGAAAGTATCTAGTTTGGAGTTTCCTTATAATATCTGCAAATATGTGACCACTTCCCTCTGAAGTGCCATATAACTCTGACTTCACAGCACAGCACTGCTCCATTTCCCTGTGATGAGAGGGAGTTAACATCTCCTAGTCATACTTAAGAAACACTATCAGGGAGTGAGAGGTGGGAAGATGTCACAATTTCCACTAGAGAGGAAAGAAAGGCAAATGACCACACTGATCACGGGTGAGAGAACCATCTACTAGCAATATTTCACCACAATCCCATTCCCTATATATTTCTTACCAAAGATAGAGGCTGTCATGTGAGCTCCAGTTTATGTAACTTCCCAATCACAGAGGTTCTCAGAAGGTATGCCTCCTCTCAAATTAAAAATCTCTTTAGTTGGTATATTCTGAGTACAACTCCTGTCTTCATAATTCAGACTTATTGTCCAAACCCCATCTAGAGGAAAGGTGAACTCTTAAATTCCTTCCCCTTCCAGATGTTTGATCTTTAGATTTCCTTTCATCTAAACTTTTCATCTTAAAGGGAAAGCTACTCAATTTCTTCCCAAGTTTCGAACCTTCTACTTGTGCTTTCAGTCCCTTCTCTTTTTTGCCACCTTTGGTGTATGTGTAAGAGCAATGGTGTAAGATACTATGTATGAACTTATAACTAGGCCAAAAACCTCTGAAGAATATGGCTTGGGCACAGCATGTGAATGTTTAATTAATGAACAAATGAACACAGGAAAGAGTTGAAACAGCAAGGGATAAGCATGTTGTTGTTAGGTGCCATCTAATTGGTTCCAACTCATAGCAACTCTATGTATAAGAGAGCAAAACATTGCCTGGTTCTGTGTCAGCCTCATGATCCTTGCTATACCTGAGCCCATCATTGTAGTCACTGTGTTAATCCATCTCATTGAGGGCCTTCTCCTTTTTCACTGACCCTGCACTTACCAAGCATTATATCCTTCTCCAGGGAATGGTCCCTTCTGACAACACGACCAAAGTATGTGAGATGAAGTCTGGATATCCTGGCTTCCAAGGAGCATTCCTGCTGCACTTCTTTGAGGACAGATTTGCTCATTCTTGTGGTAGTCCATGGTACTTGGCCAACACCACAACTCAAAAGCATCAACTCTTCTTCGGTCTTCCTTATTCACTGTCTAGCTTTCACATGTATATGAGGTGATTGAAAATACCACGGCTTTGGTTTAGGTGCACCTCAGTCTTCAAAGATACGTCTTTGCTCTTTGGCACTTTAAAGAAGTCTTTAGCAGCAGATTTACCCAGTGCTATAGGTCATCTGGTTTCTTGTCTGGTTCTTCCATTGGTACAGTGACTGTGTATTTCTTCCATCTTCTTTAGATGCTTCCTGTATCACTCAATATTTTGCCCATAGAACCTTTCAATATTACAACTAAAAGCTTGAATTTTTTCTTCAGTTCTTTCAGCTTGAGGAATGCTGAGCATGTTCTTCCCTTTTGGTTTTCTAACTCCAGGTCTTTGCACATTTCATTCTAATAATTGACTTTGTCTTCTCCAGCTGCTCATTGAAATCTTTTGTTCAGCTCTTTTATCTTGTCATTTCTTCCATTTGCTTTAGCTATTCTCCATTCAAAGGCAAGTTTCAGAGTCTCTTCTGACATCCATTTTGGTCTTTTTTTCCTTCCTGTCTTTTTAATGACCTTTTGCTTTTTTCATGGATGATGTTCATCCCATAATCCCACAATCCCACAGTCTGTCTGGTTTTCAGTCATTGGTGTTCAATATGTCAAAGCTATTTTTCAGATAGTCTCTAAGTTCAGGTGGGATATAAACAAGGTCATATTTTGGGTCTCATGGACTTGTTTTAATTGTCTTCAGCTTCAACCTGAACTTGCATATGAGTAATTGATGGTCTGTTCCACAGGCAGCTCCTGGCCTTGTTTTGGCTGAAGATCTTAAGTTTTTAATCACCTCTTTCTACAAATGTAGTCGATCTGATTCCTGTGTATTCCATCTGGTGAGGTCCAAGTGTACAGGCACCACTTATGCTGTTGAAAAAAGGTATTTGCAATGAATAAGTCATTGGTCTTACAAAATTCTATCATGTGATCTCCATTGTCATTTCTATAACCAAGGCCCTATTTTCTAACTATTAGTGATTCTTTGTTTTCAATTTTCACATTCCAATCACCAGTAACAATAAATACATCTTGATTGCATGTTTTGTCAATTTCAGACTGGAGAAGTTGGAAAAAATCTTCAATTTCCTCATCTTTGGCTTTGGTGGTTGGTGCAAAAATTTGAGTAATAGTAGCATTAACTGGTCTTCCTCATAGGTACATGGGTATTATCCTTTCACTGACAGCACTGTGCTTCAGGATAGGTCTTGAAACATTTTTTTGTGATGATGAACACCACACCATTCCTCTTCAATTTGTCATTCCCAGCATAGTAGATCTATGGTTGCCTGATTCAAAATGGCCAAAACCAATCCATTTTAGCTCACTAAGGTTGGGCAATCCTACTTCCGTAGTGATACTGCCTCGGAAACCCAAGGAGGGGTCGCTATGAGTCGGGGCCGACTCGACGGCACATAACAACAACAACAACAACAATGCCTAGGATATGGATCTTTATACATTCCATTTCATTTTTTACAACTTCCAATTTTCCTAGATTTGTACTTCATACATTCCATGTTCTGATTATTATTGGATGCTTGCAGCTGTTTCTTCCCATTTTGAGTAGTGCCACATCAACAAATGGAGGTACTGAAGGTTTCACTCCATCAACGTCATGAAGGTCAACTCTACTTTGAGCAGGTAATTCTTTCCTAGTCATATTTTGAGTGCCTTCTGACCCCAGCGGCTCACCTTCCAGCACTATATGAGACAATGTTTCAGGGATATTCATAAAGTTTTCCAATAATTTATCAGACAGTGTTTCACTGTTATTCATAAGGTTTTCACTAGCCAATATTTTGAGAAGTGGCTGGCCCCTTCCTTCTAAGTCTATCTTAGCCTGAAAGCGCCACTGAAACATGTCCATCATGGGTGACCCTGTTGGTATTTGAAATACTGGTGGCATAGCTTCAAGCCTCACAGCAACATGCAAGCTACCACAGTATGATATAAGCATAAGGAATAGCATTTATTGAATGACTGGTACTAGTGTTTAATGTTATAAATTCATTGTCACATTTGATCACAGGTAACTTAGGTTCTTCATGCAGCTTTGTTACTGACAATCTAAATGATATTGAACAAGTGATTATCTTTTCTGGATCCTAGTTTTCTTACCTATAAAACACAAAGGATTTCTCATGTTCCTTGAAGCTTAAAACACATGGAGGAAAAGTATTAGGTAGCATATGTTGGAGTAGACCTTAGAGATGAAATAGTTCTATGCTTTCTAGAGCATAAACTAGATAAGAATCCTCATATATTTTTTTCCTCCTATTTACTAAACTTATTTATTGGGTAATAGTTCAACTCTTCTCTTTTTATTCAAAGACATATGGTATTTGAGCTATAAGGCCCAGTGACCAAATCATAGTGTTTGCAGCCAGACAGTATGAATCTGAATCACCTTGCCTCTTACTAGCCCCATAACCAAAAACAGTTTTTTTTTGTTTTGTTTTGTTTTTTAACTCATCTAAACCTTAGGCTCTTTCTTTGTAAAATGTAGCAAAGGCAGTAGAATACACCTGCCAAATCATTGGCTCCCAAAATTGTTGAGAGAGTTGACTAAAATGAAGACCCTGGTTCACATAATATTTGGCATAGAGAAGGCATGAAATGAGTGTGAATTTCCTTGGTTTCCTCCTTCTCTTTCTCTTCAACAGCAAGGTCACAGTTTCTACCAGGTTCTTAAAAACAAAAAAACTTCAAATCCTCACAAATAATACTTTCTCAGGGACTCCTAGGTGAGCTGGTGTCTCCCCATGGGAAACCACTGACCTCCTCCATTGTATGATGAAATATACACATTTGACAAATTGTCCAAGTTCCACAGGTTAGTTAGTGGCAAGGTCAAAATCAGAACCTTTACTCTATTTATGTGGTTCATATTGAAGTGCCATATAATGCTCCTTAGGGGGATTTACAGGGTCAATTTACTATTTCTTGTGCCCCTCAGAAATAGAGTATTTTCTCAAACTCAATAATTATTATAAGACTTTCCTGCCTTATCAATGCTCCCAGATCGTCTTTTTAGTAGCAGAAATGTGCACACACGTCTACAAACAGATCGTTCTCCTAATGGTTTTCTTTCCTCCTTCTTGTCCTTCTAGTGGTACCTTTTCTATAGTATCACACATTCATTCACTCAGCTCTTTTTTCCCACCTTTAAACTTTTCTTCTCACTAGTTTTAGACATGAAACCAAGTTTTGGAGAAGGGATGAAATAGCACTAATCCTAAACCTAAACAAATAGATAAACAAATCAAACAATGACAACAATTAAACTTTAACCATATATACTTTCTGGAAAGAGAATTATTCCAAACCTGTTTCTTTTAGTGTTACACTAGCAGACCCTGGAACCAATCTAGATGCTCAGCACTAAGAGAATGGATTGGTAAACACAGGATGGCATGAACATAATGGGATGCTATGTAATCATAAGCCATCATGTTTGGAAGAACATTTAAGGACAGGGTAAGTCATTTACAATCTAAGGCCAAATCATTTTTTAAAAACCTTTTCTTTTTAACATGTAAAATATGAGCTTAGTTTTGTAAACACAAATTTTATATGCACAGAAAATTGGCAGAATATGCAAGTGATACTTAGAGTTTCTCTCTCTGGAGAGTAGGATTAAGGCTGATATAAATTTCTTTATATTTTTGTGTTTTTTTTTCTAATTTTTCTATGATCAATTAATATTTTTAATTAAAAGAAGGTAATAGGTTTTTTATTATTATTATTTTGAAAATACAGATTGTTAGTTCTCTGCTATAGTTAACTAATATGCATACTCTGGTGCTTTGTTTGTCAAACTGCCAAAGCTATTTGCATAAGCATAGACAATTATAGCTAGAAAGAACTAGAAAACAGCATCCACTCTCAAATATATATATTTATTTAACAGCAAAACTCTTTCTTCAAAAGAAACCTTACAGAGATGCTTACTATGTCAACAAAGATAAAAGAAGAGCTGTTTTCATCTCAGCAGGGAAAATAGGCCCAGAATCCCATCATTGCCACCTTACCGCATCCCTGGTGGGACCTGAAGCTATCAGTGCAATTCCTAGGACTCTGGATAGCATAATTTTGAAAAAATTCTGACTTGGTATAACCGCTTCATAACAAAAATGAAGAATTAGGCACCAAGGGGACAGTGACTTGAGTGAGGTCATCAAGTTTCCTAACCATATCATGGGTGGTGCAAATGGTTAAGCACTTGGCTGCTTATCAGAAAGATGCAGGTTCAAGTCCACACAGAGACACTAGGAAGAAAGGCCTGGTGATTAATTTCTGAAAAATCAACCACTAAAAACCCTGTGGGGCATAGTTGTACTCTGACACACAAAAACTGCCTTGAGTCACTGTTGACTTGAAGGTAATTAGTTCGCTAAGCCCATTGCATTAGAGACATGCTTAAACGAGGAAAGCAGCATTTAGTGATATTCTTGGGATTCGGGACCAGTAACATTACCTACAATGCTGACTACAAACAGTTAGCCATCTTCCGCATGCCTCAGCAAGCTATATGCTGAATTCTGCCCATTCAGCAAGAGCCCAAACATTATTTATTATTTGGAGGTGACCATGGCCTCTTTTACAATCTCTATACTTTGTGAATCTCCTCTAATCCCCACCTCCACCCTCAGGCTGCCTAGGTTTACAAGAAATACTAGTAAATCCTTTCCTCTGGTTGCAATGAATCAATGTCTCTGTAGTCTGCTAGTCTACAACCGTGTCTCATGCAGGGCCAACTTTTGGATGGAAGCATAAAATCCCAAATCTTGCTGAAGTCATTCAGAGAGCCCAAGGTGCTTATGGGAGCTGGGGAGTGTTAATCCCCACTTGTGAGGCCAGATCCTACTCTGGTAATTACATTTTGCCTCAAAAAAGTGTCCCTGCCGCTGCTGTTAGATGCAGTCTTCATTTTCACCTCACTGAGTGAAGTTTGGAGTTAAGGTCTCTCTGAGGGTGGCTAGCTGACCCTGTAGGCGGCTTCATTCAGGGGATGGCTGCATTTCATCACCAGCAGTGCCAGGTTCTCGAGCCTGGGGTTTGCGGAGCTGTTTGCAAAGAGCTTTGGATTAAAGAAGTTGTGTACTTGTAAGGTATTATTTTCACCTAATCTTTTTCTATATTCAACTCCAGTCCCAGTGATGGGGAATCATACTCATGTGCCTCAAAGTTCCAGTTTAGTATAAGCCTGGAGGCTGGGATTTTGAAAATATATCTGAACCCCTCAGATCTGACAGAATTGGACGGAAAATCTACTTAAGCACCTGAGGAGAATGGAGGGCTTCCTACTGTTACACACAGAGATGCCTGCCTGCCACTTATGTCACCTCCAAAGAAGCCAAGGGAAAGTGCTGTTGCCAGAGTCAAATAATACTCTCTCCTAAGAGTATAATCAAGCTTTCTGTGTGCTCCCCATATAACATGGGGGAAAACTGAGGCAGTTCCTTTAAACCTCGGGATCAGGCCAATAAGCCAAAGATGCAGAGGAGTTGCAACAACTGTCACACTTGCCAAGTGTCCAATTAAATACCTAGTGAAGGTGGCTGGTGTCATCCCATCAGGAAGGTAAAAAGTTCATATGGGGAAATTACATTTAACTTTTATTTATTTATTTATTTACTCATTTTCAATATTCCAAGAGATAGTACTTTTATTTTTTGGAAAAACTTCTATACTCTATTGATATTATACTACTTCAAAAAATATCTTAAATATTTTTTAAACATAGCATATTCATTCTAAGAAGGCAAACAACTAAAAGTCTTTGAAGCAAAAATTCTGCTTCTCTGCCTTCCAATAATACTCCAGAACTAATTAGAATTAAAATTTGAAATCTATCAGTTATATAAGTCTTCCTCCAATCCTGGACTATAATATGAAGAAGAACGTGGCATCAGAATTGGAGGAAGACTCATTAACAACCTGTGATACACAGATGACATAACTTCACTTGCTGAAAATGAGGATGAGTTGAAGCACTTACTGATGAACACTGAAGACTACATTCTGCAGTATGGATTACACCTCAATATAAAGAAAACAAAAAATCCTCACAACTGGACCAATAAGCAGCATCACGATAAATGGAGAAAAGATTGAAGCTGTCAAAGACTTCGTATTACTTGGTTCTACAATCAATACCAATGGAAGCAGCGGTCAAGACATCAGATGATCTATTGCATTGGGCAAATATGATGCAAAAGACTTCCTTGAAGTGCTGAAGAGCAAAGATGTCTCTTTGAAGACTAAAGTGTGCCTAACCCAAGCCATGGTATTTTCAATTGTCTCATATGCATGTGAGAGCTGGACAATGAATACGGAAGACCAAAGAAGAGTTGATGCTTTTGAGTTGTAGTGTTGGCAAAGAATATTGAAAAATACCATGGACTGCTGAAAGAACTAATGAATCTGTCCTGGAAAAAGTGCAGCTGGAATGCTCCTAGGAAGTGAGAATAGACGGACTTCATCTTACCTATTTTGGTCATGCTGTCAGAAGGGACCATTCCTTGGAGAAGGATATCATGCTTGGGAAAGCAGAGGGTCCATGAAAAAGGAGGAGACCCTCAAGGAGATGGACTGACACAGTGGCTTCAACAATGGGCTCAGGTATAACAAGGATCATGGAGCTGACACAGGACTGGACAGTGTTTGATTCTGTTGTACATGGGGTTGCTATGAGTCAGAGACAACTCAGTGGCACCTAACAACAACAACAACAACATCACTACATATATTCTCTAAGCTTCTATAAACATACAAACAATCTGACGGGGTTTTTTTTTTTTTTTTCATTCTCTGCTTCTCTCTTTCTCTCCCTCCCTCTGGTCCTTTCTTCTTTTCTTCCTTCCTTCCTCAACAACAGAAATCAAAATCAAATCAGTTGCTCCAAGTCTATTTTGACTCATGGTGACCCCATGTGAGTCACAGTAGAATTGTGCTCCATATGGTTTTAGTGGCTGGTTTTTTGGAAGTAGATCACCAGACCTTTCCTCCAAGGTGCCTCTGGATGCCTTTGGTTAGCAGCTGTGTACTTAATAGTTTGTGCCACCAAGGGAATCCTCCTTAACAAACCAAAAACCAAACACACCGCCATCAAGTGAATTACAACTCAGAGATCTCCATAGTGTCTCCAAGGGTGTATATCTGTACAAGAAGTTTGCCTCCCTGTTGGAAACCTCTCGTACCACCCTTACTTGGGTCCCTGTGGCTGACTCCTCCTCTGTCCAGATTCCTAGGCCTTTTAATCCCCTTTCTCCCAGAAGAAACAGGGAGGCAAACTTGTCTGTTGGTTTGCCCTACCGTGGTGACGTGTTGATGTGAGTTTTGAGGCTGAGCCACTGGTGTTTCTAACCCAGCGGGATGCACATGGTGCACAGGTATCAGCCCAACTTACAGACTGAAACAGACTAGGAATAAGGAGGAGGCCATCCACTTCTCAAATAATTGCCCAGGGAAAACCTCATGAATAGCAAAGAAGCACTGTTTGGTACATTACCGCGCACCTTTAGGAATAGTTCGTTTAGGCTAAAAGGCTCTCAAAATAGGACTGGGAAAGAGCTGCATCATCAGAGTAAACCCACCCTTACTCCTATGGGTAAGGTAAAGCTTTCAAGACCTCAATTTGCTGATGTGGCACCACTCAAATTGAAGAGAAACAGCTGCAGACATCCATTAATCATCGGAACATGGAATGTATGAGGTATGAATCTAGGAAAATTGGGAGTTGTCAAAAATGAAATGGAACACATAAATTGATATCCTCGGCATTAGTGAGCTGAAAGAGACTGCTTTGGGCCATTTTGAATCAGACAACCATGTGATCTACTATGCCAGAAATGACAGTTTGAAGAGGAATGGCGTGGCATTCATCATCACAAAGGATGTTTCAAGATCTGTCCTGAAGTACAATGCTGTCAGT
>NW_006921630.1:1392752-1395917 GCF_000298275.1 Orycteropus afer afer
GGAGAAGGATGTCATGCTTGGTAGGGTGGAGGGTCGATGAAAGAGGGGGAGGCCTTCAACGAGATGGATTGACACGGTGGCTGTGATGATGGGCTCAAGTATAGCCGGGATCGTGGAGCTGGCATGGTATCGGGCAGTGTTTCGTTTTGCTGTGCATGGGGTTGTTATGAGTCAGAAATGACTCAATGGAACCTAACAACAACATATCTGTATGGAAGCAAACTATGTTTTCTTTTTTCCACAGAGTGGCTGGTGAATTGAACCACTGACTTTTTTATTTTTTTTCCAAATTTCATTGTGCTTTGGGTACACACTTACAAAGCAAATTTGTTTTACATTCAACAGTTCATGCACATTTGATTTCACACCCAATTACAATCCCCAACCATAAAAACTCTCATCCCCTCCAATCCTTGTGACAACCCCTTCCTGTGTCATTCTTGACTATGCATTCCTGTATCTACAGCTTTTCCTCTTTGTGAATGCCATCCTCTGTTTCATGGCTGACTGCTCTAAGAGAGACACATCTCCCTAGAGTAGGTGGGTGCTTTTCCCTGGGATAGGTGTTCTACATGTAGGTTTTTCTACTATTGGGCTGAGAACCAATTTATGTAAGTGAGTCCATTTCTAGTGCTGAAGGGTAATCCAGAGCTATAGTCTTGGGGGTTCCACCAGACTCTATCCAACCAGTAATTCTAGTCATTTTTGTGTTTTTTAATTTTTTTCCACATTTTTCCTCCTACTCTATCCAGGATCTCCAGTTTTGATCTCTTTCCAAGTGGTTGGCATTGGTAGCTGAGCACCATCCACTTCTTCTGGTCTTGGGGTCACGAAGGCTGAGGCCTTGTGGTCCATCTTATCCTTGGACTAATTGTTTCCAGATGCCTTTGACTTTCTTCACTCTTCTTTGATTAAGATGAAAGGAGACCAATAGTTGCATCTTAGATGGCCACTCGAAAGCTTTTAAGACTCTAGTTGTTACTCACCAAGGTAGGCTGTGGAACAAGATTTTTATATACTGTGTTGTGCCAACTGAGCATGATCTCCCCCAAGACTATGGGCCCGAGTTGCCAGACC
The DNA here is from genome assembly GCF_000298275.1 of Orycteropus afer afer. Taxonomy (NCBI): domain Eukaryota; kingdom Metazoa; phylum Chordata; class Mammalia; order Tubulidentata; family Orycteropodidae; genus Orycteropus; species Orycteropus afer. The sequence continues at coordinate 1,393,830 of NW_006921630.1, forward strand.
CAGTAATTCTCTCTCCCAGGGTGTTTGGTTGTCTCTGAAAGGTTACTCCAACTCTTATCTTCTGTTGCTTCTGTAATGTGTGTGGCTAATTTTGTAGCACAAGTGCATATGTAAGATTATCTTCAGCCAAATCTATCCTTGGTCTAGGGTATATTCCTGTTCACTGACCCCCACCTGATCTTCTCGCTTGTCTATGCATTTATCCATACCCTGGTGTTTGGTGTTAGTGGTAATGCTGTATTGTGCATATACTAGTATTTGCCTCTGTTATCTATATCTTATGTTCACATTTCAGGGTTCTTTCTTTCTCCGATGTCATCATTCATGCTGGTCACAGACTCTTTCCATACTGTCCCTCCCCTCACCCAAATCAACATGTGACCTCCAATTAGTCTGACATTTTCCCTCCCCTCCCCTCCCCTCCCATCTCTGGTAACCAACAATGTGAGTTTCCTTCCCTAAGTAAACCTTTCCTTGATGTTTTAACAATAATGGGCTCATACAGTATTTGTCCTTCTATAGCAAAGACATGAAAACAAGTTAAATGCCCATCAACAGCACACAATGGAATACTATGCAACATGAATGAACCACTTACCTTTTCATTAGCAGCCCAATGCCTTCACAACAGCATCACAAGAGCTCCCTTCCTCAACAAAAGGGGGTAGTAACAATGCCAAAATGCCTCCATTAAAATTTAAACCAACAGTGTTCTTTGATATGAGCTACTTCACCTGAACCAGAGTCAGGAATTGTCCAATCATGGCATTGTGTTTCTTGTCCTCTTTCTCCCCACCACCAGGCTCTCTTCCCCTTTGTGGGAAGGACAGTGAGTAGACACATGTGCAAGCAGAAGAAGATAATAATTTCTTTTCATTTACATAACTAGCCAGAGCCAGGCCTTCTCTTCAAATGCAAACATCAGAAACCTACCGAATGGGCAGAGGAGGTGATTCAGGAGCCTCTGCCCAATTTCACCACTGTGGAGGCACAGGGCACTCTGATCTCTCTGATTCTGTCTGATGGCGAAAGTGCTTCTGCTCTGCTCAGCAGGAAGCCCACTCTATGGGGTGGTCCCTGAAGACCTCTTGAGTGTTTCTGGTTTATTTCGGAATTAAACCAGATTTTACCCTTCCAATAGTAAGGGTGAACCGAAGTCATTTATTACCATTTGACTAACATCTTAATCTCTGATCTACAGCTATAATGGCATGGAGGAGAGAGAGAAGAGAGATATAGTAAATGTATCATGAGGACATCATACACTGAAAATGTCTGAACAAATATGATCAAAGAGTACATACACCTCAATTCTCACAGTCCAGTTCAAACACAGAACAGACATATGCACACCCATGTTCATCACAGCACTATTTACAATAGCAAAAAGATGGACAACCTAGATGTCCATCAACTGAGGAATGGATAACCAAACTATGGTACATACACACAATGGAATACCATGCAGTACTAAAGAACAACATAGAATCTGCAAAACACCACATAACATGGATGAACTTGGAGGATATTATGCTGAGTGAAATAAGTCAATCACAGAAGGACAAATATTATATTAGTCCATTATTGTAAAAGCCAAGGAAAGGTTTATATACAGAAGGAAATTTTCTTTGTTGGTTACCAGGGGTGGCAGGGGAGGATAGGGAACACTGTTAGATAGGTAGAGGTAAGTATTGATTTGGGTGAAGAGAAGGGCAATGTATCAAATGTGAGTGATCAACATGGTGGCACTGAGGAAGAGGAAGACATAGGGAGGTACATGGGAGGTACAAACCACAAAGATAAAGATAAACTCTTTGCACATAAAGTACTACATTGTCAGTGAAGGCAAACATGGGTACATGGGTGGGTAGATGGGTGGACAGGCTGAACTACTAGGTATGTCTTTGAAGCGGGGAGTGTACCCAAGACCATGTATATGGTTGGCAGTCAATGGACCTGTAAGTGTATTTGTATGATCTGTAAGAATTCCCAGGTGTATAGTAGAGCTGACAAGGGACAAGGTTGTAGTCACTTCTTGGTCACAGCCAGCTATCCAGAGGGACTGAATAGTTGAACCTGTGGGCTTGG
>NW_006921630.1:1396396-1404167 GCF_000298275.1 Orycteropus afer afer
CCAAACAAAAGACAAGCATATGAGTTGAACATGTACCTGAGGTAGATACACTCCCTGGAGGGAACAATCATGGGAGAAAGAAGGGCTGTTTATGCACAGGGAGACAGCTCAGGGGGCAAGAGTGCATGAAGAGATGGACACAGGGAAGAAGTAACTATCGGAAGGAAGAGGGAGGGAAGCTGTTGCATTGGGGTAAATTGCAATCAATGTTATGATACAAAGTAATTGTGAACTGCTGTATGGAAAGTGAATTTGCTCCATAAACTTTCACCCAAATCACAATTTAAAAAAAAAAAAAAAACACTAGCAGCTTTGTCTGATGGCTGAACAGACTTACATATATATCACAACTCTCACACCCACCCACTACTTATGAAACTGAGTAAAGTGTTCCCCAAGAATGTGGAACAGTACCTATTCTAAGAGGGAATTAAAACTGAGTAAAGTCAAAATTATTTCCCCCACTCTGTTTAAGGCAGATAATTAGAACAGATAGGACCCGGATGGGAATAAATTAGTAAACTTAATTACCCTTAACTATTTCCCCACCCCGGACCCCGGTTGGAGATAGATGAGTAAACACATAGGAGTCTGGTTGGAGACAGATGAGTAAATACAATAAGCTCAGTTCCTTAAGAATTGAATGGGGAAAAAAAGAAAAAAAATTCTTTCTTGCTATTTACTTAGGCACAAGTGATAAATGAGTTAATGAATTTTAGAAAACAACTTGAAAATTAACTCTGGCCTGCGGACATGCACAGCGGGACAGAGAGGAACAAAGTTACTGGGAACTAATGCTCTCCCTTCTGCCTAAGCCCTGATCAGCTGATGACAGGAAGCCGGTGTGACTCATCTGGTATGCAAGCGCACTGGCTCAAAATGCCACTGAGCCTTTAAACCGAGGTGAAGGAAATTTCAGCCAATCCTCAACCATCTCACACCCAAATTCCTGCCATTTTTATGAACATGCATAACCCTCTCTTCTGAAACCTACAAAACTGTAATTCAATGGAGTTTCAGGGAGTCAGATCTGGGTATGGGTAACCCTACTCCTTGCATTGCCACTTTGCAATAAATAATTTTCTCTCCTCTTAATCACTCGGTGTGTAAACTATTTTGGCCTGACTGTGCACTGGGCAGGCATCCATGTTAGGTCCTATTTCACTTACACATAGACATATGCATGAAGGATTGTTTTCTCTTTATCCTCCCTCTATGGCCTCTTCCTTGCACTGCCTCAGACCCCTCACCTGTTCTCCACAAACATATCACTTTTTCCCCAACAATGTCAACAGTGGCCCTCCCGTGTTCTTCCACAACTTTACAACACCCATCAAAACCAACTTTTAGAAAAGGGCTAGAAACCAGAGACCCCAAAAGAGAAATCAGAAGTCACTAAAAGCTGGTCACCATTTCTGGAAGTGTTATCAGTCCATGGTTGAGGGAAGCTTTTTATTTGTTCAACTAAATAACACTTCTGACACCAAAAGCATTGTGTTGTTGTTAATCAACTATCAAGTTGATTCTGACCCATAATGATCCTATGTACAACAGAACCAATGCTACCCTGTGCTGCACCATCCTCACTATCCTTGCTATGCTTGAATCCATTGTTGCAGCTAGTGTGTCAATCCGTCTTGCTGAGGATCTTCCCTCTTTTCTCTGACTCTCTACTTTACCACTTTACCAAGCATGATCACCTTTGTCAGGGAATGGTCCCTTCTGTCAACATGACCAAACTACCTGAGACAAAGTCTGGCATTCTTGCTTCTAGGGAGCATTCTGGCTGCACTTCTTCCAGGACAGACTTGTTTATTCTTCTGGCAGTCCAAGGTATTTTCAGTATTCTTCACCAACACCACAATTCAAGGGCATCAATTCTTTGGTCTTCCTTATTTATTGTCCAGCTTTCACGAACATATGAGGTGACTGAAAATACCATGGCTTGAATTAAGCACACCTTATTCTTCAAAGTAACATCTTTGCCCCTTAACACTAGAGAGATGTTTTGCAGCAGATTTGCTCAGTGCAATACAATGTCTGATTTCCTGAAGTTGATTTCTACTGCTTCTATGGGTGTTGACTATGGACCCAAGTAAAATGAAATCTTGGACAACTTCAGTATTTTCTCCATTTATTATGATTTTGCTTATTTGTCCAGTTGTGAGGATTTTTATTTTCTTTATGTTGAGATATAATCTACACTGAAGACTATAGTCTTTGATCTTCATCAGTAAGTGCCTCAAGTCATCTTCACCTTAAGCAAACAAGGTTGTGTCATCTTCATAGTGTAGGTTAATGAGTCTTCCTCCAATTCTGATACAGGGTTCCAGCTTCTCAGATTATTTGTTCAGCATACAGATTGAATAAGTATGGTGAAAGAACACAACCCCAACTTACTTACATACAACTTACATACTTACAACTTACATACAACCACTTCCTGATTTTAAACCATGCAGTACCCCCTTGTTCTGTTCAAACAACAGCCTCTTGGTCAATGTACAGGTTCTTCATGTGTGCAATTAAGAGTTCTGGAATTTCCATTCTTTGAAAAGTTATTCATAATTTGTCATGATCCACACAACTGAATGCCTTTGCATAGTCAATAAAACACAGGTAAATATCTTTCTGGTATTCATTGCTTTCAGCCAAGATCCATCTGACATCAGCAATGACATCCCTCATTTCATGTCCTCTTCTGAAACTGGCTTGTATTTCTGGCAGTTCCTTGTCAATATACTGCTGCAACTCTTTTTGAATTATCATCAGCAAAATTGTACTTGTATGTGATATTAATGATATTGTTTGATAATTTCCACATTCTGTAAAATCACTTTTCTTTGGAATGGGCATAAATATGGACCTTTTCCAGTCTGTCGGCCAGCTAGTTGTCTTCCAAATTTCTTGGCATACATGAATAAATGCCTCCAGCACTGCATCCATTTGTTGAAACATCTCAGTGGTTATTCCATCAAGCCTAGAGCCTTATTTTGCACCAATTCCCTGAGTGCAGCTTGGACTTCTTTCTTCAGTACCATTGGTTCTTGATGTTATGCTACCTTCTAAAATGGTTTAATGTTGACCAATTATTTTTGGTACAGTGACTTTGTGTCTTCCTTCCATCTTCCTTGGATGCTTCCTGCATCATTCATTATTTTGCCCATAGAATCCTTCAATATTGCCATTCAAAGCTTGATTTTTTTCTTTGGTTCTTTCAGATGGAGAAATGCTGAGCCTGTTCTTCCCTTTCAGTTTTCTAATTCTGGGTTTTTGCATATTTCATTATAATAATTTATTCTGTCTTCTGGAGCCACCCTTTGAAGTCTTCTGTTCAGTTCTTTTACTTCATCATTTCTTCCTTTTGCTTTAGCTACTCTCTATTCAAGAGCAAGTTTCAGAGTCTCTTCTGACATCCATTTTGGTCTTTTCTTCATTTCTTGTCTTTTTAATGACCACTAGCTGTCTTCATATATGATGTGTTTGATGTCATCTCACAACTCATCTGGTCTTCAGTTATTGGTTTTCAATGCATCAAACCTATTTTTCAGATAGTCTCTAGACTCATGTGGGATCAAAGCCATATTTTGGCTCTCATGGACTTGCTTTAATTTCTTACAACTTCAACTTAAACTTTCAGATGAACAATTAATGGTCTGTTCCACAGTCAGCTCCTGGCCTTGCTTCGACTGATTATATTGAGCTTCCCCATTGCCTCTTGCCACATATGTACTCGATTTGATTTCTGTGTATTTCATCTGGTGAGGTCCACATGTATAGTTGTTTATGTGTTTGAAAAAAGTATTTGCAATGAGTAAGTCATTGGTCTCACAAAATTTCATCATGTGATCTCCAGTGTCATTTCTATCACCAAGATCATATTCTCCAGCTACCAATGTGTTTCCTTTGTTTCCAAGTTTTGCATTCCAGTCACCAATAATATCATGTTTGGTCAATTTCAGACTGCAAAAGTTGGTAAAAATCTTTAATTTCTTCATATTTCACTTTGATCATTGATGTGTAAATTTGAATAATAATCGCCAGAAGCATTAGTTGCCCCACATTATGCTTCCAAAGACTTCTCCAAAAGAGTAAAAAGAGAACCTACAGATTGGGAAAAAATATTTGGCAATGGCATATTTGACAAGGGATTTATCTCTAAAATTTATAGAAAACTCCAATACCTCAACAACAAAAAGACAAATATCCAATTTAAAAATGGGTAGAAGACATGAATAGACACTTCACCAAAGAGGATATTCAGGCAGCCAACAAATACATGAAGAAATGTTCAGAACCATTAGTCATTGTTGTTGTTGTTGTTGTTATGTGCCATCGAGTCAGACCTGACTCACAGCAACCTCTCCTTGGGTTTCCAAGGCAGTATCACCACAGAAGTAGATTGCCCAAACTTCCTTCTGAGGAGTGGCTGGTGGGTTTGAAATGCCAGCCTCATGGTTAGCAGTCTAGTGCCTTAGGCACTCAAAACAACAATGAGATAGCATCCTACCCTAGCACTAGTAGCAAAGTTCAACAAGACAGAAAATAACAAATTCTGGCAAGGATGTAGAGAGATTGAGACTCTCATATACTGCTGGTGGGACTGTCAAATGATACAACCACTGCGGAAAGCAGTATGGTGATTCCTTACAAAGTTGGAATGAGAAATACCATTTGACCCAGACATTCCATTACTAGGTTTATATCCTAAAGAAGAGAGAGCCAGGACAAGAACAGATATATGCACATCCATGTTCACTGCAGCACTATTTACAGTAGCAAAAAGATGGAAACAACCTACATGCCCATCAACAGAAGAAAGAATAACCAAACTATGGTACATACACACAATGGAATACTATGCAATGCTAAAGAATAATGTAGAATCTGCAAAACACCACATAATGTGGATGAACTTGGAGGACATTATGCAGAGTGAAATAAGTCAATCACAGAAGGACAAATATAGTATTAGTCCATTATTGTAAAAAGTCAAGAAAAGGTTAATATATGGAAGGAAATTTTCTTTGTTGGGTACCAGGGGTGGGAGGGGAAAGGAGGGAACACTGTTAGATAGTGTGGTGGTTATGTTTGTATGTCAACTTGGCTAGGCCTGATTGAGTGGCTGGGTAGCTGGATGTAGTATTCCCCACAATGAGACTGGTAATCAACTCCATGGTAGACTCTACTGTGAGCAGCTGAGTAGATGCCCTAGGGATAGGGTCTGCTTCCTGTATATAAGGAGAAGCCTGGGGAAATGGTCTCTAGCTTATGGCATGCTTGGACCCTGCATGTAGACATGTCACTGTTCAGAAGCCTGCCATTCTCTGCTGATCCTGGGACTTTCAAAGGATTTGAATCAATGGCCTGCCATGTTGTTTGGTAACATCAGGACTGTGTCATTTTATTTCCCAACCTTGAGCTTGTTAGTCTCAGCAGCCAGTAGCTGCCTGAGTGAAGAGATGTCTCTAGCTTCAGTGGGCCAGAAGCAAGAGGCAGAGCTGAAGCCCAAGGTCGAGGGGTGTTCACACAGTCCCTAGGGCCTGGCACTTTGAACTTGGACTTAAAGCCTCCAAGCTGTGAGAGAATAAACTCCTGTTTGTTAAGGCCTTTCCATTTGTGGTATATTCTTGTCAGAGTGGCACTAGGTAACCAGAACAAATAGGTAGAGACAAGTATTGATTGTACTAAATGTGAGTGATCCACACAGTGGCACTGAGGAAGAGGAAGACAGAGAGAGGTGCATGGGAGGTACAGACAACATAGATGAATCCTTTTGCACACAGCGTACTGAATTATCAGTGATGACAAACACTGATATAGAGGTGGATAGATGGGTGGACAGGCTGAATGATTAGGTATATCTATACATGGAAGAGTATGCCCATGATCATGGTTAGGGTTGGAAGACAATATTTCTACATGTGTATTTGTATGTTCTCTAAGAATTTCCAGGTATATAATAGAGATGTATAGTAGAGATGGGGAGCTCTGGTAGCATAGTGGCTAAGGCACTTGACTGCTATCCAGAAGGCTGGCGGTTCAAACCCACCAGCCACTCCTCGGAAGGAAGGTTAGGCAATCCTACTTCCGTAGTGATACTGCCTCGGAAACCCAAGGAGGGGTTGCTATGAGTCAGGGCTGACTCGACGGCACATAACAACAACAACAACATAGTAGAGATGACAAGGGACAAGGTTGTAGTGACTTCTTAGCCACAGCCAGCTACCCAGAGGGAGTGAGTAGTTGGACCTGTGGGCTTGGGACCAGGGTCGCAGGGGACATCAAGCTCAATTGGCATAACATACTATACAAAGACATTGTTCCACATCCCACTTTGGCAAGTAGCAAATGGGATATTAAAAGCTTGCAAGCAGCCATCTAGATGCAATGATGGCGCTCTCCTCATCCAGAGCAAAGAAGAATGAAGAAAACCAAAGACTCATGGAAACAATTAGTCCAAGGGCCTGGTACAGCATGCAATCCTCAGCCTATATCACTATAAGACGAAAAGAACTAGATGGTGCCTGGCTACCACTGTCAACCACTCAGAGAGGGATCTATGTAGGAGATCCTGGATAGAGTAGGAGAACAATATGGAAAAAAACTTAAAATCATTAAATAATAATAATAATAATGGGGGGGGGGACCAGGTGTGCTGGTCTGATAGAGCCTGGTAGAACCCCTGAGACTATGGCCCCTAGCTACCCTTTAGGTCTAGAATTGAACCCACTCCTGTAGCTTCCAGACAAACAAAAAATAGGCATATGAGCTGAACACTTACATTATGTAGATACAGTCCTTGGAGATATCAATCATGGGAGAATAGAAGGGCTGTGTATGCATAGGGAGACAGTGCAGGGGGCAGATGTGTATGGCAGGGAAGGACACAGAGAAGAGGTAACTATGGGGAGGAAGTGGGAAGAGAGCTGTTGCACTGTGGGAAATTATAGCCAATGTCATGAGATAAAGTGTATGTGAACTGCTGTATGGAAAATTAATTTGCTCTATAAACTTTCACCCAAATCACACACAAAAAATTTTTTTAAAATGCATTAGTTGCCCACATTAGTTTGACTCTGCTCACATGTACCCACATGCAGAAGACTCACACACACACACACACACACACACACTTATCCTGCAATTGCCACTACCATCACCATTTAAAACAATACTGAAACAAAGGTTTCAGCAAGTTACAAAGTTTGGACTTATACACAGTGACACTAATAACCTCTGCAATCTATTTTCACCCTAACCTGCCAACCATCACCATATGTCAATATCCTGGATAGAAGGAACTCACAAATCCAATAATCAACAATTTACATAAAGAACTTTGGTGATCCACTATCTATATATAATCAACATATATCAATATGATATATATATATATATATATATATACACACACACACACACACACACACATATGTATATAAATATTTATTATATTGACTTTGTTACTCTACCTTCCCTAATTTAAAAGATCAATAGCATTGATTGAGCTATACTACAGCTAGACATAACTATGCTTTACAAATTTATCATTTAAAGGAGCCAGGTGGAGCAAATGGCTAGGTGTCTGGCTGCTAACGGAAATGTTGGCAGGTAGAACCCACCTATTGGCTCTGCTGGAGAAAGACCTAGTAATCTGCTTCTGCAAAAATTAGACCCAATAGCAAAGGTGGGAGGGGAAGGGAGGAAACACTGCAAAAATTAAAATTAAAATAAATCAATAAAAAGTAAATATATATATATATATATA
>NW_006921630.1:1404267-1410383 GCF_000298275.1 Orycteropus afer afer
AATACCCTATGGGATGGTTCTACTCTGCCACATGGCCATATGGAGTCACTATGAGTTGAACTCAACTTGAGGATACCTAAAAACAAGTTTTAAAATTCCTCAAAATAACCCCTTGGTGTTGGTATTAGTATTATTAGTTATCCCTATTAGACTGTGAGCTTCACAAGTCAACATCCATGAAATAGTCTTATGTTTCCAATCCCTGACAGAATGTCTAATGGGTAAATAATCCCTCAGAGTTGGCTGGCAGAAATTTGCATCATGAAGAAATCTTAAAACTAGAAGAAATTATAAAGGTCATCTCAGCCTTATTTCTATCTGATCATACATTTCATCTAAATGGTCATCCAGGTTGTGCCAATGAAACTTAACCAACACTCCCCCTTTAGATAACAAACACCTCTCATCCATGGTGAGCTCAGTTAAAATGTTCTCTATATTGAGTCAAGAAGGAGCCCACCCTGATGGCACAGAGATTAAACACTTGGCGGCTAACCCAAAGGTCAGTGGTTTGGCCTCTCTGCAGGACAAAAATGTGGCAGTCTGCTCCTATAAAGACTGCAGTCTTTGACACCCTATGGGACAGTTCTACTTTGTCCTATAGAGTCACCATGAGTCAGAATCGACTTGATGGCAGTGGATCTATGGATTGAGTCAAAACAGCTCCTTCTCTGAGCTTCAACCTATTGAACCCTTATCATACTTATTTCTTTTCCCCATATATATATGGGACTGTTATGGATGCCTAGTGCCACTCTGACATGAATATACCACAAATGGGATGGTCTTAACAAACAGGAGTTTACTCTCTTACAGTTTGGAGGCTTTAAGTCCAAGTTCAAAGTGCCAGGCTCTAAGGACTGGGTGAAGCTCCTCAGCCTTGGGCTTCAGCTCAGCCTTTAGCTCCTCATCCACTGAAGCTAGAGGCTTTTCACTCAAACAGCTGCTGGCTGCTGAGGCTGCCAAGCCCAAGGTTAACAAGTAAGAAGGCACAGTCCCGATATTACCAAATCACATAGCAGGCCATTAATTCAAGTCCATTGTAAGTCCCAAGGTCAGCAGAGCATGGCAGGCTGCTGAACAATGACACGGCTACATGCAGGATTCAAGGTGCCATAAACTAGAGACCATTCCCAAGGCTTCTCCTTATATACAGGAAACAGACCACACATCCCAAAGGAAGTTACTCAGCTGTTTGTGATAGATCCCACCATGGAGTTGACTGCCAGTCTCATCATGGGGAATAACTACCACCAGCTGCCCAGCACTCAACACAGCCCACCCAAGTTGACAAACATAAGTACCACAAAGACCTTCAAATATTTAAGGTCAACTCCCTGGTCTCTCAGAACTTTCCCTGATCAGACATAACTCATTCATTCAACTGTCTCTTGTTTTGCATCATACTTTAGAATACTCTTACCATTTTGTTTACTTGCTTTGTGTTTTCTAAATTGGGTTGAAAGAAAGTGCTAAGCTCTAATGTTTGTAAGGAGCACGTGTGTAGCATGCATGTGCGAGACTGGCATTGTTTCAGATAATTTAAAGGGATGACAGTGGCAGGGCTGTTGGTCAAGGGAGAGCCCTGCCTTACCAAAATGCCTTCAAATGAAAAATTAGTCTTTGTGAGAACCACATATAACATCTATTTGGACTAGATTCACCCACTGAACTAGTAGCTTCCTGAAACAAAGCCACCAAGACTGACCTCTAAATCTGGGCATCATCTGACCAGCTCTCAGAAAAGTGATGTTAATTCCTCACTGAAATAACAATACTCCTATTAATGCAGCCAAACATTACATTAACCTTTTAGGATGTGACACTGTGTTGACTCCCATCAGGGTCCCTGTGAACTAAAGCCTGGAATTATTTTTATAGGACTGTTATTAGTTGTTTTCCTTGAATGCAGTTTTAGAGCATTATGTTTATTCCTACTAAATATCACCTTGTCAGAATCAGCCCATCTTTCCAATCTGTCACTATTCTTCTGAGTTCTGACTCTGCCTTCTTTTCCATCCAATGCAATTACTCTCTTTGCTAGTTTCATGTAGCCTATAATTATGATGAACGTGTCTTTTTTATTGAGATATAATTCACATATCATAAAATTTATCATTTTAAAGTATAAAATTCAGTGGCTTTTAAAATATTCACCAAGTCGTGCAACCATCACTACTATCTAATTCTAGAGCATTTTAATCACCCCAAAATAAACACAATACCCATTAGCAATCACTCTCCTCCACCCCCCATATCTCCATTCCCTGGCAATCACTAACCCACTTTCTAGTTCTATGAATTTGCCTCTTCCGGAGATTCTAAATAAATGGAATCATGCAATATGTGGGCTTATTTATTTGTTGATTTTTATGTAGTTTAACTTGTTGTTGTTGTTGTTATGTGCCGTCGAGTCAAACCCGACTCATAGCGACCCCTCCTTGGGTTTCCGAGGCAGTATCACTACGGAAGTAGGATTGCCCAACCTTCCTTCTGAGGAGTGGCTGGTGGGTTTGAACCGCCAGCCGTCTGGTTAGCAGGCAAGTGTCTTAGCCACTATGCTACCAGTTTAACTTAGCACAGTGTTTTCAAGATTTGTTCATGTCTTAGCAGGACTAGTACTTCATTCCTTTTAATGGCCACATAATATTACATTGTATAGATATACCACATTTCGTATCCCTTCATCAGCCGATGAACATTCTTTTTTTTTCCTTTCTGTTGTCTTGTTGACCACAGCCATGCTAGTGGGTGTGAAGTTTTATGTCTCCTGTGGTTTTAACTTGCATTTCCCTAATGATTAATGTTGAGCATCTTTTCATGTGCTTATTGACCACCTGTATATATCTTTGGATATTCAAAGCTTTGCTCATTTAAAAAACTGGACTATTTGTCTTTTATTGTTATGTTTTAAGGGTTCTTAATATTTTCTTTGTAGAAATCTTTTATCATATAACATAAGTTACAAATATTTTCTCCCATCCTATGGGTTGTCTTTTCATCTTCCTGTTGGTGTTCTCAAAGCCCAAAAGTGTTAAATTCTGAATAAGTTCTATTTATCTATTTTCTGTTTTGTTTTGTTGTTTGTACTCATGACATCATATCTAAGAAACCATTGTCTAATCCAAGATGACAAGAATTTATACCTATATTTTCTTCTAAGAGATTTACAGCTTTCATTCTTACATTTAGGACACTGTTGTACATGGTGTGAGGTAAGGCTCTAACTTCATTCTTTTGCATGGAATATGCACTTTTGCAGGAGCTCTGATAGTTTAATTCCTAAGGCACTTGACTGCTAATCAGAAGGCTGGCAGTTCAAACCCACCAGCCACTCCTTGGAAGGAATATTGGCAATCTACTTCTGAAGTAATGCTGCCTTGGAAAGCCAAGGAGGGGTCGCTATGAGTTGGGTCTGACACAATGGCACATAACAACAACAACAACAACATGCACTTTTGCAGTTCTCTCAGCATGATTTGTTGAAAAAAAAAAAAAAAAGTACTTTCCCATTATCTTATCTTGGCACCCTTGTCAAAAATCAATTGTCCAGATCTTAAAAGCTTGCAAGTGGCCATCTAGATGCAACAATGGGTCTCTCCTTGCCCAGAGCAAAGATGAACAAAGGAAACCAAAGACACATGGAAATAATTAGTCCAAGGGACTGGTAGACCATGAGATCCTCAGCTTATATGAACATGAGACCAGAAGAACTAGATACCACTGTCAGCCACTCAGAGGGGGGGGATTGGTCCTGGATAGAGTGGGAGAGCAATGTGGAACAAAATTCAAAATCATAAAAAAAGGAGAGAAAAAAAAGACCAGGTTTGTTGATCTGATAGAGCCTGGTGAAACCCCCGAGACTATGGCCCCTAGCCACCCTTCAGGTCTCAAATTGAACTCACTCCTGTGGATGCTGGCCAAACAATAGGCAGCCATATGGGGGTGAACATTTATATCAGGTAGATACACTCCTTGGGGTGATCAATCGTGCGAGAACAGAAGGGAGGTGTCTGCATGGGGAGACAGCTTGGGAGGTGGGAGTGCATGAGGGAAGAACAAAGGGAAGAGGTAACTACAAAGAGGAAGTGGGAAGAGAGCTGTTACATTGTGGGGAATTGCAGTCAATGTCATGAGACAAAATGTATATGAACGCTGTATGGAAAATGAATCTGCTCTGCAAACTTTCACCCAAATCACAATAAAAATTTTTTAAATCAATTGTCCATAATATAAGCGTTTACTTTGTACTCTCAATTTTATTCCACTTTTGTATGTCTATCCTTATGCCAATATCACATTGTCTTGATTATTGTAACTCTGTAAGATAAACATGAATTTGATGGGCTCATTTAAGTCAGTTACATAAATGTAAATGTTGAACAAGACAGGACTGAGGAAAAGAGCCATGCAGCATGACCCTAGAAAACAGGCTCCATGGAGGCATAAGCTTTGTCTGCTTTGTCATTGGTGCATCTGCAGTACTTAAACAAGATCTGACATGTGATAAAGCTCTGACCAAATATTTCTTGACTTACTAAATCAATGATTGAATGGAAAATGATAACTAGAACACACTTTCACATTTCAAGTATGTATGAAACTATTTATTTGCATCAGCAATCTAACTCTCCTTCCATCACCTCTATAAAGCTAGTGTAGAAGATCTTGCCAATGCCTACCTCAAGTCCACAGGGGTATTTGTTTTAACCTTCAATACCAGAATACTGCATATGACCTTCATCACCTTGGAGTCACCAAAAGGACAATAATTTCAACCATTCCTAGAACAGGAAGCACTTCATCACCATTGCTAGGAAGATGCTGTGATGTTTTCAGAGCAGGATCCCATATTATTATTATTTTTTTTCCCAACCACCAAATGCCTTCATTCATATGGAAATTTCTAGGTGTACACTCAGACTGACATGTGTAGCTCCTACAAATACATTTTCTGAGTGTAAGACCTAGTTTAAATCCTAGCTCCACCATTTATCTATACACAATTCATTTAAGGAAACTAAATCTCAATTTTCTCATCAAAGGATTATCAGAAAGTTTAAATAAATTATATAGTGCCTGATACTTAGCAAGTCTTCATGTTAGCTATTCTTATTTATTGTCATCTAGTTCCCCAGATCTCCTGGATTAGCCACTTTGCTCTGCCTTAAAATCTCTTTCTATACATCTTGTGATGACAAGATTTCTCATTACATAGCACTGGGTATTGTGACAGCCAAAATGGAATAAATGAACATCAGCTAAGAAGGAGGAAAAACACTAGGCAGACAGAAAATAAATTAAAGGGGAGACAGAAAGAGAAGGTAGATAGAAGAATGATTTTTAAAAAAAAAAATCATTGTTTATAAACTCCTGTGATAAACTGATCTCATTCCTGCTCTTTATCTGCCTCAGGCCATGGAAATGAACACACCTGAGTAGATCACTGATTGAAATAAAGGTGAGAATGCTCATCCAGGGCCTGGCTGCCTGCTCACCTCAAATCGCTTAAATGACTTAAATGTGATTTTAGTTCCAAGAGGTCATGAAGGAACCCAGACCACCTTCTATGAATGTGAAAGGTGCCAGTAAGTGCACTTAGGACAGCAAATCAAAACCACTGTTAGCAGCTAGTCCAACTCAGGAGGTTCCTGTCTCTTAAAGGACCAGCTGCCCTTTCATGAAAGGTCAATTTTCAATGAATAATGCATGGACTACAAGGGGAGAATATACATTCCCATTGAGCAACATCAATTCTCAACACACTGGATATAATCTCTTGTACTGCTATAATTAAAAATTAAACACGAAATATTATGTTGAAGAAACTCCAAAGCTGATTTTTATGTACTCTCTTTTTCCCTCCAAAAACATCATTCTTTCTGGCTTTTTAATATAATTATATTTCAAGGATAAAAGCAGGCAAAAGAGAATAAATCAACATATAGTCTTTCTTTGAAGTCTTAGCTTATATTATGATCTGTATGTTGTTGTTGTTATGTGCTGTCGAGTCGGCCCCGACTCATAGCGACCCCTCCTTGGGTTTCCGAGTCAGTATCACTACGGAAGTAGGATTGCCCAACCTTCCTTCCGAGGAGTGGCTGGTGGGTTTGAAC
>NW_006921630.1:1411390-1428387 GCF_000298275.1 Orycteropus afer afer
TGCCTTAGGTACTACAGCACATGAGCTCCCTAAGCTATAAAAGTAAAAAAGAAAAAAAGAATTATATATTCCATTAAGAGAAAATTCATTTTTATATGTTTCAATCAACATATTCAAAGTGCTTAAAATTCAAATCACAGGATTTTTGAAGCTGGATAGATTCTTGCATGTCATAGAACCTAACCCCTCCTTTTTATAATTGTGAAAGCTGAGGTGATACAAGTTAAGTGATTGTCCCAGGGATATAAAGCTAGCAAAAGCAGACAGGATTGGTTCCCGGGCACCTCATTCCAATTCCAACACGTGTTCCATTACACTGAGCTCTAATATAAACCCCTTAGTGCTTTATGGGCAGATAATAAAAATTAGTTAATGCAGATGATGACAATAATGAAATTTCACTGTACTGGAAACAGTGAAATGAGGTCAGTTAGCTGGCATTTGGTGATGCTTTTGTTCAGACAGAGGATCCATTATTTTCTATCTCTTTTTGAATTTTTTTTTAAAAAACCCTGTACTTCGCTATTAAAAAAAAAAAAAAAAAAAGCCTTAGGCAACAAAATATCATTCATTAAAACATTTAAGACAAGTGACAGCTCCTAGTAATTTATTTCCAGAACAGGACAAGCAGGATAAAGATAGCTTAGAAACTGCATACACATAGATTCTTCCACTGATACCCCAATCCCCTGCTGGCCAATTTTTAAAAGTGGGCTTTTATTGTACCATAAAAACGAACAAGCTAAGGCTTTGACATCCAGAGAAAGGTTGGCCCCTTCATGGGAAATTCTTTGCCTTCAGGAGCCCAGGATAAGAGAAAATCATTACCATTGGCTAAGGGTAACTAATGATTGAGACAGAACTTGAGTATTGAAATTGCATTCTGAGAGGCACATAAACTACAGCTTAAGGAGATTATGCTATTTCTAAGTATAAGTTGATTCTTGCTGATGCAAGCTTGTTCTTGGGGTCCTCCCCCAACATTATCGCTAATATGACCTTGTCCTTTGAAAACCTAAAGACCTAGCTTTGGAGAACCATTTGACAGTATCCTTGAAAGCTAAACATTTGTACCTACTATAATCCTGAAGGATTTCCCCACCCCCAGTGATGCAAATAATTAATGTGCTTGGCTGCTAACTGTGGTTGGAGGCTCAAGTCCACCCCAGGCACCACAGAAGAAAGGCTTGGTGATCTGCTTCCCAAAAATAAGTCATTGAATCCTGTGAGTCATAGTTCTACTCTGACACACATAGAGTTGTCATGAGTCAGAATTGACTGAAGAGCAACTGGGTTTTTAACCCAGAAATTCTACTCATAGGTATATATCTAACTAAAAGGATGTATGTTGTTGTTGTTATGTGCCATTGAGTCGGCCCCATCTCACAGCGACCCCTCCTTGGGTTGCCAAGGCAGTATCACTACAGAAGTAGATTGTCCAACCTTCCTTCTGAGGAATGGCTGGTGGGTTTGAATTGCCAGCCTTCTGGTTAGCAGTCAAGTGCCTCAGGCACTACGCTATCAGAGCTCCTAAAGGATGTATCGATGAGTCAAAAGTCATGCCCAAGAATTTTCACAGCAGCCTTATTCAAAATCCCCCAAACTGGAAAGTACCCTAATGGTCATTACCAGTAGCATGAAAAATACATTGTGATACATTGTTGTTGTTGTTGTTAGGTGCCGTGGAGTCATCTCCAACTCATAGCAACCCTATGCACAGCAGAACGAAACATCGCCCAGTCCTCAGCCAGCTCCATGATTCTTGCTATACTTGAGCCCATCGCTGCTGCCACTGTGTCAATCTATCTCATTGAGGGCCTTCCCCTCTTTCATCAACCCTCCACCTTACCAAGCATGACATCCTTCACCAGGGAATGGTTCCTTCTGACAACATGACCAAAGTAGGTGAGATGAAGTCTGGCCATTCTCACCTCCAAGGAGCATTCAGGCTGCACTTCCTCCAGGACATACCTGTTAGCTCTTTTAGCAGCCCACGTACTTTCAGCATTCTTTGCCAACACCATAGCTCAAAAGCATCAGTTCTTCTGCAGTCTTCCTTATTCATTGCCCAGCTCTCACATACATACGAGGCAATTGAAAAACCATGGCTTGTGTTAAGGCGTACCTTAGTCCTCAAGGAGATATTTTAGCTGTTCAGCACTTGAAAGAGGTCCTTTGCAGCCAATTTGCTCAGTGCTATACATCATCTGACATGCTGACTGCTGCTTCCATTGGCGTCGACTGTAGGACCAAGTAATGTGAAGTCTTCAACAATTTCAATCTTTTCTCCATTTATTGTAATGTTGGTTATAGGACCAGTTGTGAGGATTTTTGTTTTCTTTATATTGAGATGCAATCCATACTTCAGACTATATTCTTCAATCTTCATCAGTAAGAACTTAAAGTTCATCTCACTTTCAGCAAGGAAAGTTGTGTCGTCAGGGTATCACAGGTTGTTAATGATTCTTCCTCCAATCCTAATATATATATATATATACACACACACACATAATGGAATACTACATCATGGTGAAAATGAATGAACTACCCAAAAGCCAAACCCATGACGATTAGGTCGATTTCCACTGAAAGCAACCTTGTAGCACAAAGTGTTATTACCTCATAAGGTTTCCAAGGCTGTAAATCTTCATGGAAGCAGATTGTCACATCTTTCTTCCTCAGAGTGGCTGGTGGCTTCAAACCGCTGACCTTCTGGTTAACAGCTGAATGTTTTAACCACTTCACCACCAGTGACCCTTGAATGAACTACAGCTGCTCTCAATAACATGGACAAGTTTTCACAAAAGCAATGTTTCATAAAAGAAGCCACACACACAAAAGCCTTGCACTGTATGATTATTTTATATCAAATTCAAAAACTCAAGCTAGTGGTTGCACTGGGGTAGGTGTGGGGCGTTTGACAACTGAAGAAGGCACAAGGAGGATTTCAGGGTGGGCAAGTGGAGATGGGGTTGGTGCTATTTTATTTCTTGATCAGAGTTCTGGTCACACTGGCTTGTAAAAATTTGTTAAAATCCTTCAGTGTATATACTTATGATTTGTGAGTTTATCTGAATTTATGTATATGTCATATAAGAAATATGAAGGTCTAATTTGTTTTACTGTGGAAACATGGTAGGGAGAGAGTGACAAACTAGTCAAAGAGATTTTCTCATCAATAACTTAAGGGATGATTGTGCCCACAGGCAGCCTTTCCTCCTTGCCCTGCTCTTCCCTCATCAAACTCAAACTCACTACCGTTGAGCCCCATCCCTCATCAGTGCTTATGAAACTGGTCACCAGCCTGCAAATGAGGAACATGAATGTGTAAATGTCACATTCTTATGCAGGAACCAAGGCACTCATTTTTTTCTTCCCTAAGGCAACACTAGGTCTCAGTTTCCATGTACTAAAAATGGACCTATTAGGATAATGAGTGAGTTCACATCTGTCATTTTCAAATTGATTTCTGGCAGTCTGCAGTCTCTGGGATGGATCCCACTAATTACAAAGAGAAATCAGACACATTCAGGGAACATATATCATTTTGGGTCATGGACTAATTGGGCATTTGTCCTCTGTGCTCCATCTGTAAGATCTATTGAGGAAAAACAGAAATCTGTCCATGAGGTTTAATAAAGGGAGGAAGGAAGGGGAACAAACTTTTTAAATGGCCTCCTGGGTGGTGCAAATGGTTAAGCACTTGGCTGCTAACTGAAAAGCTGGAGGTTCAAGTCCACCCAGTCGTTCCTTGGAAGAAAGCCCTGGACATCTATTTCAAAAAGGTCACAGCCATTGAAAATCCTGTGAAGCACAGTTCTGCTCCTCAACACCTAGGACCACCATGAATAGGAATCAACTTAATAGAAACTCATTTGGTTTTGGTTTTTATTACAGATCAACAGTATTAAACATTCTATAATCTTTGCAACCGCTTTCAAAGATAGTTACTATCAGGCAAAAATCTCTGAGATAGACTGAAAGCTATGCAGTTTGTACTACTAGTAAGTGAGGGAACAAAGATTCATACTCAGGACGATCTGACTCAATGCACACCTTCCTACAGAAGTTAATGGACCTTTGCCATAATATCTGCATTTCCCAGAAATATCTTTGCAAAGTTCCTTTCAACTCCATCTCAGTTCTATCCTAATATCAAGGAATATTCCAAGTGCAAGAAAGACATAACCATCCTTTTGTCTGAAAGAAAAATCTTGAACAGCTAGGGTCAAACTCACTGCCATAGAGTCAATTCTGACTCATAGCTACCCCCACTGGGTTTCCAAGATTGTAAATCTTTACAGAAGTAGAGTGCCCCATCTTCCTTCCATGGAGCATCTGGTAGATTTGAACCACTGACCTTCAGGTTAGCAGCCAAATGCCTTATCCACTTGCCTACAAAACCACAAACCGAACCTACTGCCATTGAGTCGATTCCGACTCATTGCAACCTTTGTTGGGTTTCCCAGGTGGTAGATCTTTACAGAAGTAGATTGCCCCATCTCCCTTCTGTGGAGCAGCAGGCAGATTTGAACCACCAACCTTCTGGTTAGCAGTCAAATTCCTCAGGCACTGTGCCACCAGAGGCAACTAACACACTGTCGTCAAGTCAGATCCGACTCATAGCGACCCCTCCTTGGGTTTCCAAGGTGGTACCACTACCGAAGTAGATTGTGCCCAACCTTCCTTCTGAGGAGTGGCTGGTAGGTTTGTACCACCAGCAGTCAAATGCCTTAGGCACTACACCACCAGAGCTCCCAGTGAGGGTATAAGATTACAAAAATCATGGCTATTGTCTCAGACCATTTTCTCAATTCAGCCTAATAGTCTTTTCTAAGGGATGATGACCTAGGAGAAGTCTATAGGTGACCTTGCAGAGCAGGCTTCAACAGGCTAGAGGTTCACCTTAATTTGTCTAATATCTTTTCGACCCAAAGGGGAATCATTCTTAACACTATATAACTGGCCAACATCCAAAGAAGAAGAAAACTAATAATTCCAACCCAAAAGACTTCAGAGAAACCACAATCCAGATAGAGTGCTTTGAGTGATGAGAACTCAAGGGAGCAGGCCTCCCTGAAATGCATTCACTGATCCTAATGGTCACTGCTATGGCCTGGAATAAGCTTTTGGCTCTCCATACCTCAGTTTCCCCACACTGCAAAAAGGAGATAAAAAGCCTACCTGCCCTCAAGCATGTTAGAATAATTAGCTAATGGCTGCAGAAAACCTTGTTGATTAAAAAGTACCAGTAAGGGGTAAGTACCGCAGGATCATTAGTGCAGGAAGCCCTGAGCAAGGCAGATTTATTTCAGTTTTACACAAACCTCACATGTTCAAAGCTCCCAGTAGTGAAGGTTTGAGAAGGACTTCCTAATGCATAATGAGATGCTAAGATGAATAGATGGCGTGGAGTTATATTTGGGGATTGAATGGACCAAACACCCGGGGGTGGGGGGGAGAAAGCTAAAGTGAAATTCACCAGGCTGGAGGAGATCTGCACTAAGTCCTGCCCTTGTGCACAAAATCACAGGGTGGACATTCATCCTCTGGACTCTTGTCTGGCACAGTTAGGCACTGGGAGAATTAATTGAAACCACAGTAAGAAGGCTGACCAGGGGAGAGCAGCTACAGAGACTCTGAACTCAAATTGGCTTTAAACATGGGAACGGAGAAGAGGATAGTATACTGAGCTACAGAGACAGGGCAATAAATATTCGATGGTTATGCAAAAATAACAAGAGAATAAATAAATCAAACTTAGTGGCCTCTCTAAGGCTTTCAATCCGGTAGCAAGCACAAGCGAAGAATAAGAACAACCTTCTGCATTAGTAACCTAATGATACTGCATTAGGTCATTTTATAGGGTTTTCATATACTCATCATACCAGCCCCTGAAAAGTGGGCATTATCATTTTAAAGACATGAGGGTCAAAGTGACAAAGTAACTTGCCTAAATAGAAAGATGTGAAGCCACCACTAAATCTATAAGTCTGATAGACTAAAGACCCCTTGCTCATTAACAGGAAACTCAGTGCGATGGACAGACACAATAGCCATGACAACTGACTCAAACATAGGAATGATCATGAGGGTGGCACAGGACAGGGCAGCATTTCATTCCATTACACATACAGTAACTATGAGTCAGTGTCAACTTGATGGCATCTAACAACAACCCTGCCTCTTATCACAGTTAGTCACAGTGTATACTACTTCTCAGCAGATCCTTAGGTCAACTCAGTAAAAAATCCACACCATGGTGCTGCTTTGGAGTTAAAGCATATGGAATGGAGTGCATTAATTCATCTAATAAGCATAGGTGAAGGGCTTACTATGTACCAGACTTGTGCTTATCATGGATGATGGGAAAGAAAAAAAATAAAAACAGAACTCACTCCCTAGCTTTGGCAATGCCCACTGGCATTTAAACAAACATGACATGGTAGCCGTGTGGGCCTAGTTCTCCACAATACACACACCTCAGCCACCACTGAAGAGACTTGTGTGCAACCAGAGAGTAATGCCCCATTAAAAGCTACGTGAAAGGAGCCCCTTAGCAAAAAGAAGCATATCCTTTAATCAAAAATTTGACAGTTCTTTATTAATTTCCTAAGGATTATGGCTAAAAAACTGTTGTGCGCTCCCTTATTTTAATTACAGTCCCACTAAAGGCTTGATTTTCTTTTTTTAAACAAAACTAGTAAAATTACTGCAGAAGGGAAAAAAAACCTTAATAATTTATTCATAATGCTATTAAGGCAAAGGCATGTTTTACTGGGCCATGTATGTTTATTATGATGCAGAAGTCAGTAAGGGGGAGTTTTAGTCATAAATAATATCTATTAATATTCTCCACATATGTTCAGCAAAACAAACCATGTCTCCACATCAATAAATGATTATGATAATTAAAAGTATGATCTTTTTGGTTTAACTATTTTCTGCTGAATGACGGCCACAGACACTTACACTCACAGCCTTTAATTCCCAGCTAAAGCAACTTAACTTTATAGGGAAGGTCACAGAGTGCAATGAATGTGATCCAGTAAGGGGTTCTTTTCTCAGCCCTGACATTAACTGCAAGTGACCTTGAGGTCTAGACCCTTCTTTCTTCATCTATATGATTAAAAGATTTAGATGAGGTGATGCTGGCGCCATCCTGAGCTTTACAACTGTGAAATAGTATTCCTCTTGGCCTTATCTTTATCCCTTCTTTATCACTCCTGCCTTTCATGAAGCATCATTTTGAAATGAGTTTCTTTTTTCGCAAATGGGCATTTCTCTGTGACTACTTAGCTTGGCTCTCAGAGTTAACACATAGACAGGGAAACTCCCTACACATGGAGTCAAGCCATAGGTCTCTCTCTGATTTGCTGACTGCCCTGAACAGTGACTCACTCAGGAATTCTAGGCCCATCATTTCTACACTGATGGGGGATTATGTTACAACACTCAGCAACCACAAAAGAGTGAAAGAGGATTAAATAATATGCTTGTGCAGGACTTAGCCAATACTTGATGTTACACTGGAAACCCAGTAATAATTACCTTTTGTGTCTCACAGCACTTACCTGAAATACCTTCCAGATTCAAGGGCTAAGAATTCCTTAAGAGGGTTTAGTTCCATTTTATTCCCCAAGGAGAACTGTACCAAAAATGTAGAGCCTTGATAGATATTGAAAGTATGGGTTTCTTCCACCTTATCACCATCTTCTTGTACTTCTCAGAGTCACTAAAGAATCATGACCACTATGTTCTATAGTCCCAAGAAATTGTTCCTACATTCCTTTCTAGACAGATGCTTATTACGCTGTAAACTCAAAGAGAAAATGCCCTTGCAGCTCTTGTAGGTATTTCAACACTCCTGGAGACTTTCCCTTGCTGATAAACTAACATGTCCATTCTGCTGTAAACTACATTATCACCAAACTATTAGAGACAACATGGCCTCATGGTAAGAATTCACATTTAAACAGGAAATCAACCTTGAGTAGATGATAATAGCAATTATTGCTAGCATTGATTGAGAAATTGGTACACTCCAGGCATTACCCTCAGTAATTTTCACTTATCAACACTTTTATTACTCAAGACAACTCTAAGAGGTTGTTGCTATTTTCATGCCCATTTCACTATATAAACTATATATAAAACTAGAGCTCAAAGAGGTTAATAGCTTCGTAGCATCAGGAATTGGTGCACACTGGATTTGAACCCAAGCAAATTTCATTTAGAGTCTATACTCTCAATCATTATACTACTCTTCAGTATTGGCATGATGAGCTAAAAGGATATGTGTAGAGAACTGGCCATATTGTAAGCACTGTGTACATAATGCTTATGTATATATGTAATATGTGTGTGTGTGTGTAATGTACATTAAAATAGCTATTTTTTTAAAATGCTACTTCTTTTCCTAATTGATTACTACACAAATCTATCCTTTATATCTCTCTTGTCTTTCTTAAAGATGCAGCAATGTACTTCCACAAAGATTTACAGCCTTGGAACCACTATGGTGGCTACTATCAGTTAGAATCAACTCTATGGCAATGGGTTTCGTTTTGGGTTTTGGTATCTTTCTTAACTTCCCATATTTTTAACTCTACTTGCCTCATTGCTTTCTACGCCTATGAACACTGTGCCCAGTGGCATTCAAAATCATCCCCGAGTTCCTTCCCTTATATGCTGTCATGTAACTTTCCTAGGTCCTGGCTTTCAATGTTCTTCTGCAGCTTACTCTCTAATAAAAAGTTCAGAGAAAAAAAAAAAAAAAAACCCTCTCCTCCCACCTACACTTTTCCCACTATTTGTAGAAACTTAAAAAAATCAAAACCAAATCCACTGCCATCAAGTCGATTCTGACTCATAGCGACCCTCTTTGGGTTTCCAAGGTGGTAAATCTTTATATAAGTAGATTCCCCAGTATTCCTTCCATGGAGTGGCTGGTCGGTTTGAAATGCCAACCTTCTAGTTAGCAGTCAAATGCCTTAGGCCCTGTGCCACATGGGGCTGTTTAAAATTTTGTGGGAATTCCAGTGAACAATAAAACCAAAAAAACAAATTCACTGCCATTAAGTCAGATCTGACTCACAGCAACCTCTCCTTAGGTTTCCGAGGTGGTATCACTATGAAAGTAGATTGTCCAACCTTCCTTCCAAGGAGTGACTGGTGGGTTTGAATCGCCAGCTTTCTGGTTAGCAGTCAAATGCTTTAGGCACTATGCCACCAGAGCTCCTAGTGAATAACAGAATGAAGGATATGTTAAGATATCCAAAAATAATAATCTGTGATACCTTGCCCTGTTAAAGGGATGCTTACCTTAAAACTACAGACTACTCATTTCCAGCAATCACTAGTGACCAAATCATCAAAACTTGATCAGTTTATTTGGTTTAGGTTAGCATCAAGATGAATGGTGTTCAAACAAATGCCAACAACAGTGAGGCAGATAGCAGGTCTTAGAAGACACTGTTCCCAGAAGATAATCATAGTAATTTGCTCTCATCATTCCTTCACGAGTCCTGGAAGAAGAGCATCATGAAATCCCCAATAGAATGTAGAAATTTTGAGGCTCAGAGAAGGCCATGGTACACCTGAATCCTGGGTGCTGGTGTCAAAGCTAAGACATAATTAAGTAGCAGATGGCAGGCCAAGCAGCAGAAAGGTGGTCCCTCCCACTACCTCACCTAACAAATTTGAGGCAGCTGGCAGTTTATCTAAAGATCATTTTCAAATGGTATAAGGGCTTGCTCTTCAAAATGTGGTCCTTGGACCAGCGGCATGGGCAACAACACCTGGAACATGTCAGAAATGACCATCACAAGCCCTTCCCCAAACCTGCTGCATCAGAACCAGCACATTGCAGGTTGAAAAGCACTACTGGAGAGTTTATAGCTCAGGTTAAGACTAATAGTTTTGGCTTCACTATAAAATTGACTCATTCTGAAAATTAAGCAAATAAATAAGCACATATGATGATAATATAAACACAGAATAAGGAAAGGGGGAAGAAATGACACTGCACTCAGAACAAAAGGAGTGACATCAAAGTGAAGACAAGCAAAAGAGCAACAGGGAAAAACCCAATAGGGGTACTCTGTCTGCTGTCCCAGATCCACTCTTTTCATCTTGTTCTGGGCCCAGGGAGGCTGGTGTAGATGGGATTCTTGCTCAGCCCCCTTATCATCTGGCTTCTGTTTGGGTTCCCAGGAGAGCAGAAGGTTGAAGAAGAATGACATTGCCTGCAGGCTGGCTTTGGGCTGGTCGTGTTCTTCAGTGAAGTCCACAGATCCTTTCAGGAGGCACTCTACAACAGCCCTAAGATCTCTGGGTTCCAGGAACTGCCCCCTTCTCTTCCTCTCTATGCCTAAGGCTGGCTGCAGCACCTTGCTGTTATTAGAGCCACATACTGTACTCAGGGGGTGTATTAGCCAATAAACAAGGTAAGCACAAGCTTCCTTGTGCTTACTTACTGATCTGCAGTAAATAATTTAAAATGATTCACTACAAATTAACAACTCAGCAAAAGAAGCCTGTGCTTACTTTGCTTACTGGGTACTCTGTTCCTGTCAGGTATTATAAATTTGAAAGGAGGCTTTGATTTTGTAGAAAGGTGTTGTGGGTTTGGAAGAGACACACATACCATACCTAGAAGCAGAATCTTTGAGGTGGAGAAAAAATATATGAAATTTTTCACTACAGATTAAAAAATAAGCACAAGTAAGCCTGTGCTTACCTTGTTTATTAGGTAATCCAACACTGATTACACTATTTCTTCTTGCACTTATTTAATAATCTCTCGATAAACTTTCTTTATAATACTCAATTGGAGCATATAATGTGTTTTGTGCTGGAACCCTGATGGATGGATTTAGAGAAACTGTTGGCTCAAAGAGAAAGGAGAATGGAAATCAATAACCCATCACAGGGGAGGAAACTTTGAAGAAAAGAAAATGATCTATGAGTCTTGGCCACCACTTGTCTATCAGTTTGCATACTGTGGTGGCTTCCATGTTGCTGTAAAACTGGAGGCTATGCTACCAGTATTTCAAATACCTGCAGGGTCAACCATAGTGGACAGGTTTCAGAAGAGATTCCAGAATAAGACATACTGTGAAAAGGGATGGGGCTATCCATTTCTGAAAAAACTGTCCACTGAAAACATTATGAATAGAAATGAAAAAAACACTGTCTGATATATTATTGGAAAACTTTAAGAAAGCAGTGATACACTGTGTGATACAGTGCCTGAAATGGACCCCTCAGATTTGAAAGCACCCAAAGTATGACTGGAGAAGAGCTGCCTCCTCAAAGTACAGTCAACCTTAATAATGTGGATGGAGTAAAGCTTTCAGGACCTTCATTTGCTGATGAGGCATGACTCAAAATGGGAAGAAACAGCTGCAAACATTCATTAATAATCGGAACATGGAATTACAAAGTATGAATCTAGGAAAATTAGATGTTTTCAAAAATGAAAAGAACCATATAAAGACTGATATCCTAGGCATTAGTGGGCTGAAATTGCCATTTTGAATCAGACAATCATATGATCAGTGAATGCCATATTGAAGAGACATGGCATCACATTCATCATCAAAAACAATGTTTCAAGATCTATCCTGAAGTGCAACACTGTCAGTAATAGGATAATATCCACATGCCTACAAGGAAGATCAGTTAATACTACTACTATTCAAATTTACACACCAACCACTAAAACCAAAGACAAAAAACTTGATATTTACCAACTTCTGCAATCTGCAATTGACAAAACATTCAATGAAGCTCTTGGAATTGTTACTGGTGATTGGAATGCAGAAACTGGAAACAAAGAAGAAGCACTGGTAGATGGAAAATATGGCCCTGGTTATAGAAATGATGCTGGAGATTGCCTGATAGAATTTTGCAAGACCAAGAACTTATTCATTGCAGATACCTTTTTTCAACAACTTAAACAGCAGCAATATACATGGACCTGTCTAGATGGGATACACAGGAATCAGACAACTACATCTGTGGAAAGGGGTAATGGAGAAGCTCAATATCATCAATAAAAATAAGGTCAGGAGCTGACTGAAGAACAGACCATCAATTGCTCATATGCAAGTTCAACTGAAGCTAAAGACAATTAAAACAAGTCAATGGGAGCAAAAATACAACCTTGATTATGAATGAATGAATGAACACATTGCCATCAAGTTGGATACAACTCATAGCGACTCCTCCTTGGGTTTCCAAGGCAGTGTAACTATGGAAGTAGATTGCCCGGTCTTCCTTCCAAGGAGTGGCTGGTGGGTTTGAACCTCCAGCCTCCTAGTTAGCAGTCAGATGCCTTAGGTACTGTGCCACCAGAGCTCCCAAACTTGATTACATCCTACCTGAATTTAGAGACTATCTGAAGAATAGATTCAACACACTGAACACCAATGACTGAAGACCAGACAAGTTGTGGGGTGACATGAAGAACACCATACATGAAGAAAGCAAAAAGGTCATTAAAAAGACAGGAAAGGAAAGAAAGACCAAAATGGATGTCAGAAGAGACTCTGAAACTTGCTCTTGAACGGAGAGTAGCTAAAGCAAAAGGAAGAAATGACAAAGTAAAAGAACCAGACAGAAGATTTCAAAGAGTGGCTTGAGAAGACAAAATAAAGTATTATAATGAAATACACAATAACCTGGCATTAGAAAAATAAAGGGGAAGAATACATTCAGCATTTATCAGGCTAAAAGAACTTAAGAAAAATTTCAAGCCTCAAATTGCAATTTTGAAGGATTCTATGGGCGAAATAGAAAATGGTAGCTCTGGTGGCATAAAGCCTAAGGCATTTGACTGCTAAGCAGAAGGCTCATGGTTCAAACCCACCAGCCACTCCTCAGAAGAAAGATTGGGCAATCTACTTTCATTAGAGATACTGCTTTGGAAACCCATGGAGAGGTTGCTATGAGTCGGGACTGACTCGACAGCAGTGAGTTTGGTTTTTGGTTTGAGTTTATGGGCAAAATACTGTGTGTTGCAGGAAGCATAAAAAGAAGATGGAAGGAATACACAAAGTCACTGAACCAAAAAGAATTGGTGGATGTTTAGCTATGTTAGGGGGTAGCGTATGATCAAAAACCAATGTTACTAAAAGAAAAAGTCCAAGATGCACTGAAGGAACTTGCAAAAAACAAGGCTCCGGGAATTGAAACATCTATTGAGATGTTCCACAAATGGATTCAGTGTTGGAGGTGCTTTATGCCAAGAAATTTGGAAGACAACTATCTGGCCAATTGACTGGAACAGATGCATATCTGTGCGCCTTCCAAAGAAGGGTAACCCAAACAATGTGGAAATTATCAAACAATATTATTAATATCACATACAAGTAAAATTTTGCTGAAGATAATTCTGTTGCAGAAGTACACTGACAGGGAACTTCCAGAAATGCAAACTGGACTCAGAAGATGTGGAATGAGGGATATCATTGCTGATGTCAGATGTATCTTGGTTGAAAGCAAAGGATACCAGAAAGACGTTTACCTGTGTTTTATTGACTATTAAGGGGCATTTGACTGTGTGAATCTTAACAAATTATGGATAATATTGTGAAAAATGGGAATTCCAGAACACTTGATTGTGCTCATGTACAGAGACCAGGAGGCTGTCGTTCAAGTAGAACAAGGTGATACCGCATGTCTTAAAATCAAAAAGGGTGCACATGAGGGTTGTATTCTTTCACCTTACTTATTCAATCTGTATTCTGAGCAAGTAATCTAAGAAGCTGGACTATATGAAGAAGAATGAGGCATCAGGATGGGAAGAAGACTCATTAGCAACCTGAGATGTGCAGATGACACAACCTTGCTTACTGAAAATGAAGATGACTTGAAGCACCTGCTGATAAAGAGTAAAGACTACAGTCTTAGGTACAGATTACAACTCAACATAAAGAAAATGAAAATCCTCTCTACACCTAACAATAACAACCTGAGTCTTGGGCTTGCAAACAATTTAACCAGCTTCTGATGCTCCTTCAATTTATATAATAAACATTCAGAATATGCTCTGAACAAGTTTAAGAATAAGCTCATCTTTCATCTATTATAGAATCCTAATTCTCAAAATAAGGTTTCCACTGCATTTCAACCCAGATTGTCATTTATCAAGTGTTGAATATCTCTATCTTCTAATACCAGTATCAATGCAGATGCTCATCTGACATCACCCATGAAACAGCTTTAGAATTAAGATGTCTCCTGAAAATATCTCCCTTCCTTTTCTTCCATCTAAAGTACAAAATTGGTTAGGTAAGTTACCAATTTTCTTGCAGGACTCAACCTTTCACAATCATCAACTTGTTCAGTTCCCTCATTACTGTGCATAGGAAGAATCAGTTTTCCAAAATCTTCCACAATTGTATTTGATTGAATTTCTTTTGACTCCTTATCTGCCTAATATTGTTTTTGGAATTTCTGTTCTACCTCCTAGCTTGGTGAATAGGCCAGGAGTAGTAAAATCTTCCAAGTGGCCCCAGAAGAAACAATTGGTCTTATTCAAGGGGAATAGCAGAGGGAGAAGGAAACTCAGGAACTGGAGAAGGAAATGGACTGTAGGTTTAATTGTCTCCATAAACTACTACCTCCATTGCTATGAGAGCAGAAGTGAATGGTACCTGACTACCATTACTGAACATTTTGATCAAGGACCCAACAGATGATGGATCTTGATCAAAAGGAGAAAAAGCAGGGATAGAACTTCAAATTCACATGGCAACTATACTTACTGGATCCATTAACCCTTGGAGAACTATTGAATTTAATGCCCAGAAATAATCTTTAAACCTTGAACTCAAACTGTTCCATCCATCATTAAACTAAACATTATTTCATCAAATTATAATAAAGAATGTTTGCTTTGAGCATTGTGCTCTTATAAAGACCTAACTATATTAATTATTAATATCTATATTAATGCCTAAGGCTAACCAACACGTTGGCAGCTCAAACCTACCAGCAGCTCCATGGAAGGAAGATGGTGCAATCTACTTCTGTAAAGATTTACTGCCTCAGAAACCCAATGGGGTTTTCGAGTTTATGGAGGCAATTAAACCTAGACTTCCTGACAAAGATCAAAAAAGACTGAGTCAGAATAGATTTGATGGCAGTGAGTTTTGTTTTTGTTTTTTATATATTAATTTAAAGGAGCTCTGGTGGTATAGTGGTTAAAGCACTCAACTGCTAACTAAAAAAGGTCTGCTTTTCAAACCCACCAGCTGCTCCATGGAGAAAGATGAGGCAGTTTGCTCTGTAAAGATATATAGCCTTATAAACTCTATGAGGGTTGCTATGAGTCAGAATTGACTTGATGACAGTGGGTTTGGTTTTGGTTACATGAATTTAAACTGACAACAGTTAATCTAAAGCACAGGTGAGAACTTCAAGGGGCAAAGAGCTTAAATTAATGATAATAAAACATTATGGACAGAGATAGTGAGAATGGTGACACAATGTAAAGTATGTAACCTACATCCTTGAACTGTTCATGTAGAAATTGTGAGTGGATGTATGTTTGATTATGTATATTGCCACTAAAAATAAATATTTTTTAAAAATTTCTTCTGACCCTCTCATATCACCAAATGTCAAATGTGTACACCACTGACCTGCCTACAAAACAAAACATGACTTTAAGAGAGTGTACCATAGACCACTTTGAAGGGCCCACCTCAGCAAGAAATCAGCATGGCCATATCTGCCATGGAATAGAGTGGCAGCCCCACCACTCCCTATCTATAACTGGCACTCATGCAATAAGTCTATTCCTACCACATCTGAGTGTTACTTATTCTTTCTCACCATGTAGACTTCTATCTCTAATAACCACTTCTTAGCTAACTCTAGCCCAGTCAGCATTCAAATCCCTAAATAAGCCTCATCTTCTTTGTAAAGTCTTCCTTTGCACCTCTACAACAGACAGTTCTGTAGTTTCCAGCTCCTTTGGGACTTCCTTGCTTCTAAGATAGGGGCCAAGGAATTTCCTGTAAGCAGAACACATGTGCAAACATATATGAATGTACAGGCATAGCTTGGATATATTGTAGGTTCAGTTCCAGACCACTATAGTAAAGTGAATATTGTAATAAAGCAAGTTAAATGAATTTTCTGGTTTCCCCATACATGTAAAAGTTATATTTACACTATACTGTAGTCTATTAAGTATGCAATAGCATTATGAAAAAAAATCTTAAGTATTGTGAGAATTATCAAAATGTGACACAGTGACATGAAGTGAGCACATGCTGTTGGAAAAATGGCACCAATAAACAACCTCGATTCAGGGCTGCCACAACCTTCAATTTGTAAAAAACACAGTATTTGTAAAGCACAATAAAGTGAAGTACAATAAAACAAGATATGCCTGTACAGGGTAGGAAAAACAAAGCATGATTTTAGGTTCCTGGTTTAAGAGCCTGTCTTTTATTGAGTTAGGAAAAAGAAAAGGAAGAGGTTTGGAAGATAAAGAGAGAAATACTAAATCCAGTTTGAAAGCATGCTAAATTTCAAAGCCTATGAGATATACAAATGCTCATATTCACACAGACATGGTTCTCAAGCTCAGGAAAACATCTAAACTAGAGGCATAGATATTACTGTTGAGGGCTATTAGGTGGCAACAGAAACTAATGACCTAGAGAAAGCAGAAATAGTAAAAGCAAAGAGGGCTGAGTCCTGAAGGACCCTGATTCGTGCTTAGGTAGAGGAGGATGAATTGGAGATGGAGACAGGAACACCATGCAGAAAACAGAAGGAAATTCAACAGAGTTGGAGGATATTTCATTCCAAAAGACACCTGGAACAAAGAAACAGAGATATTTTCACACATACTTGAAAGTCAGATCTCATTAGTTTGGTAAAACTAGGATTGAGAATATAGAGATGACACAACCTTGTTTGCTGAAGGTGAAAAAGACTTGAAGCACTTACTGATGAAGATCAAAGACAGATGT
>NW_006921630.1:1443275-1445663 GCF_000298275.1 Orycteropus afer afer
GACCCCTCCTTGGGTTTCTGAGGCAGTATCACTACGGAAGTAGGATTGCCCAACCTTCCTTCCGAGGAGTGGCTGGGTGGGTTTGAACCGCCAGCCTTCTGGTTAGCAGGCAAGTGTCTTAGCCACTATGCTACCAGAGCTCCTGGGGTCATCAATTCACCATGGGAGACAATAACTCATAACCACTGAACTGGCTTCAAACCAGGTTATAGGCATCTAAGGTTGTTTTCAGCTTCTGTTTGGCAGAAAAGAGCTCATTTCATAATTATAACTTAAAAAAGGGTCACATACAATATTAGGATATTAAAGGTTCAGTGATTAAAATCTTACAGTAACTTGGAGCCAGGGCCAACTGGGACACACATGCCACTATCCATGTTCTGGGGCTGACTAACTGTTCCTCCTGGAAAGCATATATGATCATCTGAGCTATAGAGAAAGTTCTTTTAGCACTGCCATCCTCTTGACCTTGAATTTGTTCTCCCCTTGCCTTCCTCTACTACCATCTTATTTCCTTTGGATGTGCCAGTTTCTGAGCTGGCGCGGGATCGGGCAGTGTTTCGTTCTGCTGTGCATGGGGTCGCTATGAGTCGGAAATGACTCGACGGCACTTAACAACAACAACAACAAGACAGTGATTCTCAAACTTTGCTGCACATTAAAATAATGGGGAGGGGTAGAGTTGTTCTCAAGTCAGTAGTGGAGTGCTTAACCATTTGCATCACCCAGGACTCTGATATAGCTGATAAGATATAGAGTGTGGGGGCAGATATAAGTCTGGTATGGGTAGTGGGAGGCTAATTGTACCATTTGTGTATTACCTCAGGCTCTTAGTCTGCAAACATGCAGACCACTGCTTGCCAGTGGAAGGATTTCCTAGCAAGAATAAGCAGTCCCCTTTTGTAAAGTAGAATTTAGGTTTATTTCCTATGATCTTCGAGGCTGCTATCTTCCTTAAAGTGATCATGATCCCATCCCACAAGGCCCCCCTCCACAGGGGCTAGCTGCATTCAGCAGCAGAAGGGTCCTGGCAATTTGAAGGTGTTTGCTGCAAAGCTGTTTTAAAATTCTTAGCCACATTTCACTGCTCTGCTTTGCATTTCATTCCTTTTTTCCTGTCCCCTGTCTTACTCCCAGGTTTCAGACAGCTTCCTTATCAGAGCCAAACGGCAAGTAAGCCTCCTCCATTTCTGCAATCCGGCTTCAAGGCTGGCTTCCGTGGGAAGTTTTGCTATTTCAGTGGAAGCCAACTTCACAGAAAATTGCTTTGGTTACCACTGGGGTCACTAAGGTTGTTTCCATAGTCTGCAGTAATTGCTTTATTTCAGCAGGAAAAAAATACTTATTACCATGTTTTTGCAGCTGACAGTGGCTTTTGTGTAGGGAATTGTTCACATCAAAGAAAGAGGGAATATGTTGATGGCACACACACCAGCTGTTTCCAGGACTGCTCCACTCCTACCTGCCAAGCCTTGGTGCTGACAGAGACCCACTTACCAAGGAGCAGTTCCTATAAGGGTGCTCTGTATTCAGTCCGCATCCAGCAGGGGTGAGTGCCACTCGGGTGACAATCAGACTAGGGACACTGACTCAAAGGCACTTTTCAAATAAAGATGTGGGTAATGAGGTCTGATCTGGGGAAATGGCTTCAAATAAAGCTTTCTGCACTTGATCAATATTGCCACAATGAATGGGTTTTGCTCCCTCCCAAATAGGCATTGCTTTTCTCTTCATCTCACATCCCAAATGCCCTTGGGTTTGAGATTTTAGCCTGAGAAGGGGGTGACTGAGAAAAGGAATGCAGTGCAAACATCCCCTAATTCTAACACGATAGCTGCCTTACCTTTTATCTCCACATTTCATGCAGCTTAGACAGTCCCGGGGCAGTCCAGAATCCTTTTCTCTCATCCCTTTTTAGAGTCAGTCTGTTATCATGCCTGATGCTTTTCTCATTATTTTTTTCCCCCACTTCATCTCCTGCTCCTCCCTCTGCTCTGACCTCTCTCCCTGGCGACTGCTTGTGAAGGTTGTCTTTCATTTCTCCCTGGAAGGCAATCTTTGTAGAGCTCACTTTAACTAGCCAAATCATTCTTTTCCAACCCTGAAGAAAGCATTCCATGAAAAGAGACATGTAAGCAAACACAAGGCTGACCTGCCTGAGGTCAGCAGCCCTCTTGACTCTCCCACCTTCTCCATACACGCTCAGCATCTTGACAGCGATAACCTGCAAATTTGCCTTCCTTTGTCCCAAGGAGATCAGGCTCAGAGAAGCACTGTTGTTGTTGTTGTTATGTGCTGTCAAGTCAGCCCCGACTCATAGCGACCCCTCCTTGGGTTTCTGAGGCAGTATCACTACGGAAGTAGGATTGCCCAACCTTCCTTCCGAGG
>NW_006921630.1:1446018-1450091 GCF_000298275.1 Orycteropus afer afer
TCTGTCTTCCCCCTTCCAGTGTACCTACCTGGTTTAAATCCAGTTCTTTGCTCTGACCTCATGCACTTGACCACTGGCCTGGATGCAGAAAACTAGACTCTGCCCTGATTAGCAGTTTTCAGGCCATCTGTAGGTTCAGCCAATCTTGGGGCCTGACCCCTAACTCTGCTCTCAACCAAAATTTCCCAGTTTGGGCTACAGGCCTCATCCACAGTTAATCACATGTCCAACATTAACAGATGATATAGATAAGCCCCACCTTAACTGGATAATTAATTACTGGATGGTGAGTAGGTGGGTAGGCTCCCACTGAAACCTAAGAGAGAATTCAAATAAAAAGGACATTCATCTCTACATAATAGGGTGTAAACTTGATTGACTACAGAGATAGTAAAATTGGCCATGTAAATAAGTATGACATTATTTAGGTAAACTCAATGGGGAATGAGCCCAAAAGGCTCCATACAAAAAATTCATGACTGGGAGGAGACAATATCTACCTATCTAAGTTAAATGCTATTCAAGGCAAACATGTGGTCTCCAGAGCACAGAAGGAGTATAGTGTAGTAATGAAGAGTATAAGCTTTAAGTCAGACGGCCTGGGTTGGTTGTGCACTTTGCTTGAGAAAGTTAATTAACTTTTCTGAGCCTCAGTTTCCTTATTTGTCAAAGGAAGATAATAACAATACCCATCATAAGGTTGGTGGGCTGATTAAAAGAGAATAATACATGTGAAGTACCTAGTTAGCAAAGTGCTTAAGACATAGTAATTTCTTAACAGGTATTTGTTTGGAAACCCTTTATTTTTACTATTAGAGCTGAATCCTGAGCCATATGGGCTATGGATCTTACATGACCTAAAATGGCTCCCCTGGTTCTTGGCTATGCCTATAGTGGCACACATGTAATTCTTATTTTAATTAAACATTTTATTTTGAGATAATTGTAGATTTATATATAGTTGTAAGAAGTAATACAGAAAGATACACTGTACTCTTTATCCAAACCAAAAACCAAACTCACCGCTGTCGAGTCATTCCCGACTCATAGCGACCCCTCCTTGGGTTTCCGAGGCAGTATCTCTATGGAAGTAGATTGCCCAATCTTCCTTCCGAGGAGTGGCTGGTGGGTTTGAAACGCCAGGCTTCTGGTTAGCAGTCAAGTGCCTTAAGCACTACACCACCAGAGCATACATTTAGAAATTAAGGGTCACCATGGTTTATTTAGCCACCCGTCTACTATTAGATATTTGGTCACTTCTGTATCTCAGTCCATTTGCATGAATACTGCTTTCAACATCAATGTGCAGTTAGTTGTCTTTTAGTTCTGCTTTTGAGTCATATTCAAAAAGCAAAGCACCTCTGTGTTGCCACTGTGGTTTTCCCTGCAACTGTTATGATAGACACCCATGTTGATCCAAACACTATGGTCTCTAGACTCTGGACAGGAAGGGGTTGTGAAGCAGACAGAAACTTTTCTGTTTACCTTTCAGCAATATACTCATTTCTCTTACCCTAATTCTCTCATACAGCTATGAAGAAACAGGTCAAGATAAAATAAATCTTTAACTTCTAGGAAAGCGATAAAAAAAATACTGCTTTCTTCTATCTGAATATATTATACAGCTAATAAAAGGAAAGACAGAAAACATAAGATGTCTTCTCATCCTGTTTTTCTCTACTGATCCTACATTCTAGCCACCAAAACAAAGAACAACCATGTATTATTCCAATGAGATTTTCCTCACATAAACCAATAGCAGTACTATAATAGGGTCTAGGCCCATTAACATTGGGCCAGAACATTTCTTAATTCTGGACTACTTTCCCTAACATCCTTCTGGAAGACAGAGTGAAACATCCACAGCCTTCCAGGTTATCTTGCTATCTAGGATTCCTAACATTGTCACAAAACCAAAATTCTCAGAATGTCAAGTTCTCACTCCATCTGATTTGATTAGCATCTTGCTTAGGATTATACAGCCACCACTGGGACAACCAGTGAGACAGGCACAAACTGTTCTGTCACCATATATCTGACCTCACAAACTTTATGAAAAGAAGCCCTCTTTCCATGGATATAATCTGAGACTGCCAAAATTATAATTATTAATAAAACTAAATATTATCTTTATGGATTGTGTTTGACATTTTCACATTTAAATTATGCTCCTATGTATTATTTTATGTGTAGATGAAAGCATGTGTTTCATAAGGCCTCATTTCTCAGAATCAAAATACTTTTTTCCCCTATATTATAGAAACAACTGAGAGGATATCATTAAACTTTACGTAACAGGTTCCTTCCCATTGCCTCAGAAACATGCTTCCCTTTCATGAAAAAATAAAATTTCTTTCATCAGTTCTGATTCCCTCTGAAGCTAACTCCCAGCTCTCTTTTCCTTCATTGCCAAACTGGAAGAAGCAGTCAATATTTGTGTCAGTTTTCTCACCCAACTCTTAATTTCCTTAAATTCCTTCTGCCTGCACCATTCTACTGAATTTACTAGTTCCTCTTGACTACTAAATCCAGAGGACTCTCACCATCCTCATCCACTTGATCTCCAATCATTCTTAGTTCTTCTGATCACATTCCTCACTCAGAAAACTCTCCTTTCACTTCTATAACCCCCTAATCTCCTAATTTTTGTCCTGATTTCCAGCAATTCTCAAACTTCCAGATCTCTTTGCAATTAAATGCAAACTTTATTGAGACTCTGTTATCCATTCTTCTGCATCTTGCTCTCCATTCCATGCCAGGAAGACTCAGGTCCCCAGCTCCTGTTCTTCAATTATTACTCCTACTCCAATGGCTCCCACATCTTTAATTTCAGTCCTCACATCTCACACTGAGCTCTACTGCCCAAATCTCCCTTTTGGTAAGTGTCCTCTTGAATTTCTCAAGCGCAGCTCAGATTTACCTTTCCAAATGCACTGCTTAGGAGACAGTGAGCTTTTGTTAAGAGTGATGGGAAAAGTTTGAAATGGATAATAGGGATGGTTGCACAGCATGAATACAACTGCCACTAAATTGTGCATATGAAAAATGTGAAAATGGCAAATATTTTGTTATATACATATCTACCACAATAAAAGAATAAAATAAAAAGAGAAAAGCAAACCCATTCCATTCCTCTCCTCAGAGCTCCCATCCTCCACCCCATGTCAACTCCTCCTGTGAAGTGCTGCTTGTTGGTTAACAGCAATCCCAGTCAGCTATGTATTTTTAGATCCATATGGGACATATTTGACCCTTACCCCCACTCTCATTCCCACACCCAATTAGTGGCCAAGTCCTCCAAGGATCCCCTCAGCCCTACCATTTACAGTTCTTCTTTTCCTTTCTCAGTGTAAGCTTCGGGGTTGGTAGGTATCCTCTTAAGCTACTGGAATAGTTTTTTACCTGAACCTCCTGCCTGAAATTTTTCCCACCTCTAATTTTCACATAGTTCCCAGAAACAAATTCCTAAAACCCTGGTAAAATCTCACTCAACAGGCCTCTACTGAGGATCTACTGCATGCTGGGAGCAGAGTTAAGCATTTGGAATACATGAGTGAACTGCTGTGGAATTTATGTTCTAGTGGGGATAGACAGACAAAGAACAGCAGACATAACAGTACCAACTTCCTCATCAAATATCTTCAATGGCTATTCATCTTTCTGTCCCCAAACCCCACAGCTCAAGAAAAAAAAAAATCCAAATCTCTTAGAATGACATTCAAGATTCTCTAAAATGAAGTTTCCAATTTCCAGGAATCTCACACTGGACCATTTCCCAGAAACACCCTATGATATTCCTCCTCCTAACCACTGCCGAGTCTTTCCTCAGCCTGCATTACCCTCCTTCTCTAATTCACTCCCTACTGAAATATCACTTGCCCTTCAAAGTTCTACGTAAATGTCTCTTCCTATATAGATCCCTTCTGTTCCATAAGTCCTGGATACCCATCAAAATGAATCATTTCTTCTGTACATGTTTACATCGCATTTATTTATTCTATCAATCATTTTACATTTACAAACCATGCCATGTGTGAGGCACAGTGCTAGATTTTATCTATCTATCTATCTAT
>NW_006921630.1:1451304-1481827 GCF_000298275.1 Orycteropus afer afer
GAGCCAGTTATCACTACAGAAGTAGATTGCCCCATCTTCCTTCTGAGGAGTGGCTGGTGGGTTTGAACCATCAGCCTTCTGGTTAGCAGTCAAGTGCCTTAGGTACTACGCTAAATACATTTGTCCCTTAAAGCAAGCATACAGTGAAGGCCCCACAAATGCTTAGAAAATGCTGTGGGTCCACAGACTTTAAATTAACCCAAAGTGGCAATGCCACAGCCAGAACCTTCAACAGACTGGTGTGCAGAAACAGCAGAGAGGACAGGTCTACAGGGCCGAGGGCCTCAGGAACATACCAAAAAACAAAATCATGCTTTGGTTTCTTTTCCTTTTAATAGATGTTACTCCCTCTGCCAGGAATTCCCTTCTCCTGGCATTCTCCACCTGGGAAACTCCCACTCACTCCTTTTAGTCAGTTCTTGAATATCATCTTCACCGGGAAGTCTTCCCAATTCCCTGCCAAAGTTAGCTACACCCTCCTCTGTGCTCATGAAACATCCTGTGCATAAATTCACTATGGCCCATCTCTAATTGTGTGGTAGCTTGTTACATATTTGGTTATGCTGCACCCCACCTCCCACCTCCCAAACTTCACCATAGACAATGGACTGACTCATCAATATCAAGGATTATGTGTTATTCACCCTGCAACCCAGCACTCATACTGTGCTGTTGAATTAAAAAAAAACAAAAATTAAATTGCCATTGAGATGATTCCAACTCATGAAAACTTCTGCATGTCACAGTAGAACGGTGCTCCATAGGGTTTTCAATGGTTGATTTTTTCAGAGGTAGATTGCCAGGTGTTTCTTCCAAGGTGCCTCTGGGTGGACTTGAACCTCCAATCTTTTGGTTAGCAGTCAAGTGTGTTAACCATTTGTACTCCCCAGGGACTTGTGCTGGTACATCCAAAAACCAAACCCACTGCCATCGAGTTGGTTCCAACTCATACTAACCCCCATTGGGCTTCCAAAGCAATAAATCTTTGCAGAAGTAGATTGCTTTATCTTCCTTCTGTGGAGTGGCTGGTGGGTTTGAACTGCCAACCTTCTGGTTGGCAGTCACATGCCTTAGGCACTACACCACCATTAACTTCTTGTGCTGGTACATGTTGTTATTGTTGTTATGTGCTGTGGAGTCGGACTCGACTCATAGCAACCCCTCCTTGGGTTTCCGAGGCAGTATCACTACGGAAGTGGATTGCCCCATCTTCCTTCCGAGGAGTGACTGGTGAGTTTGAACCGCCAGCCTTCTGGTTAGCACTAAAGTGCCTTTAGGTGCTAAATAAATATAGAGAACTGATATTTAAGGCCAAAGAAGAAAAATAGCACTCACTACTCAATATTGATTCCTATACTATCTCTGTGTATATATTTAATGTTAATAATTCAGGAAACAAAACTTCTCTTCCATTTTCTGGTTCAGCAATACTATCTCCAGAGTAAAGCTTTCACAGCCTTGTGGGCACCAAGTGGGTTTCCATGGAAACAAGGTTCTGGATGGAGGCTCTGGCTAAAGAGCCCTTCCCAATTCAAAAGAAGCTGCAGACTTGCAAAGGTTTCCCCTCCTTCTCTCCTTGTGTTCTCCCAAACCTCTCAACCTTTTGAGCAATCAGAAAGCTGAAACCAGCTATGTTCCAGGAGCTAGTTCTCCTAAAACTCCGTATACTCCTGACAGAACAGTGTGGATTTAGTTCCGGAGCATTTTTAAGGCATTCTTGTGTTTTCTTTTCCTTTGCTACTCCTTCCTCTTTGCTTCACTCTCAACATCACATAAAACTACCCTAAGCATGTCCATTAACATCTCTACCTCTTCTTGATCATTGTCAACAAGCAGAAGCCCCCTCTCAATCTTAAAATTCCAAGGAAAGGAACAGGATAGACTTAGGGAGAAAATTTTGCTAGACCCCTCTCCCCCCTCTTCCCCCCCTTCCCCCTCTCCCTTAATCAGGAGCTAGGTGTGCCTGTTGCATGGTCCCCCCAGAGGGTCAGGGTCAAAAATTCCAGTTTCCTCCTCCATGTTCTTATGTGATATTAGCAAGCAGTAGGGTTTTGCTAATGTTTATGAGCTTTTCTCTCTGCAAAAAGAAGCAGCAACATGGCATCAGAGCTGGGAAAGAGAGTAGCAGTGGAGCTCCTGTACCTGATTTCTTGCTAGAAGGTCTCTTAGAAATATGTTTGTTTCATTGATACTTAAGTATTGAAACTCTGAGCTACAACAATGACACTCACCTTAAAACAACCTCAACTACCCTGGTGAGCTTTTAACCTTGGAAAGTTTTACATAAAACCTGTATAGGAATCCTGCATTAGAAGCCTGACTGGTGCTGTGAGCTCCACTGGTGATGTGCTCACCTGCCTGCCAACTTTCTGCAAAGGGCTTTCTCCTCATCTCAGGTATCTCAAAGGGGTTTTCTTGACCTGGATTCACATCCAAGGCAAAACCCTGACAGAAACTTACTTCCACAATCAAATTGAAAAGGCCTTTGCAACACTAGTTTCCAGGAATTATTTAATACTCTGGGCTTCTGGGTTTCTTTTTCTTTCTCTTAAATAAGCTCATTCTTTTGATGCAATATTCATGACTCCCAGACACAAGGAAGACCCTCCACTGCAAAAAAGAAAGCACTTTCTTTTATAATGACTCTTAGCCCTTCCTATCTCACTCACACAGGCTGTTTCTGAGTTTTTCTAAGTTGCTATTTGCCTTAGCCTTCATGTTAGCTGCTGGAATTCTATGGGAGAAACCCATGCAGTAAGTCCAACCAAGAGGGCTTCCAACTGACTGGGCAATAGGCTCAAACTATACCATGTGAAGAAATTTCCCTGCCATGGAATCCTTCATGCCAGTAGGGACCCTTACCAAAGCTTCCCTCTGTCTTCTGAATTGAGCTCAGCAGCTGCAATATCAATGTTTTCTTTGACCATACCATCATTTGTGTATTAGATTGTTGTAAGGTGAGTTTCGGAAATGGAAGCTGCTTACAAGTGGAAAGTATTTTAAGCCCAGAGAAATAAGAAAATTTATTATTTTAAAATACTGCAGGCATGGTTTTGTCTCTTTTAGTTTTTTGTTTTGTTTTTGTCACTGTTCTCTTGATATAAGGTGAAGCCTTGCCAGTGTCAGAATATCCAAGTTGATAACCTTATGTGCATTGTAAAGTACATGTGAACTATGTTTCAGATTTTGATTAAGACTTGGAGACAGTGCCACCAAATATCATAATTATCCTACAGCACATCAAGGGGAGTGCTGGGTGGTTTACAGGGAGGACACCAGGGAAAAGATTGAGATAGCTATGTTCCCTAAAAAAAGGCATGTGACCTTGAACAAATGAGACACAGTCTGCTTCTTCAGGAGGAAAATGAAAGGATGAGTGCAGAAGTGAGTGTGACCTTTAAAATAAGATCTGGGTTTGCAGTTAACA
Source organism: Orycteropus afer afer (assembly GCF_000298275.1). Taxonomy (NCBI): domain Eukaryota; kingdom Metazoa; phylum Chordata; class Mammalia; order Tubulidentata; family Orycteropodidae; genus Orycteropus; species Orycteropus afer. The sequence goes on from NW_006921630.1 coordinate 1,454,732, forward strand.
GTTCTGCTCCTTGCTGACTATATGATGCTCAACAAGTTACTATACTCTCTGAAGCTGAAGTTCCACATCTACAAAAAAATGGATAATAATAGCTATCTGTGCCCACTTTTTAACTTTGCAGGATTTAGGATGAAAATGACAGCAGATAGCATGTTGCTGCTCCTAGCATAAAAGAGAAGGCATGGTGGTTCAGTGGTAGAATTCTCACATTCTATGGAGGAAACCCATCAATCCACGATCAATGCACCTCAAGAGCAGGCACCACTCATTTATCAGTGGTGGTCTATGTGTTGTTGTGATGCTATTCAGTTTTTAGTGGAATTTCCAGATTAATATAGACTCATACCAACCCCTCCTTGGGTTTCCGAGGCAGTATCACTATGGAAGTAGATTGCCCAATCTTCCTTCCAAGGAGTGGCTGGTGCATTTGAACCTCCAGCCTTTGGTTAACAGTCAAATGCCTTGGGCACTATGCTACCAGAGCTCATAGGAAGAAAGGACTAGTGATCTTCCAAAACTCAGCCAATGAAAACGCTATGCATCACCATGGTCCAATTCCATTGTGTGTGGGGTCACCTGGACTCCACAGCAGCTAACAACAACAAGCTACAAAGACCCATGCCACTGCTATCGAGTCAATTCCAACTTATAGTGACCCTCATCAAGTTTCCAAGGCTATAAATCTGTGTTGTTGTTATGTGCTGTCAAGTCAACTACAACTCATAGCAACCCTCTTTGGGTTTCTAAGGCTGTATCTCTACAGAAGAAGATTGGCCAGTCTTCCTCTCATGGAGCACCTGGTGGGTTCAAACAGCCTACTTTCTGATTAACAGCCCAATGCCTTAACCACCAAAACTCCTTACTTTCTAAAAAGTGCTCTGTAAAAGGCAGCACCTCCTCTTCCATAACCTTCCCCCAACCCCTTTAGGTCTCTAATAGCTTTCACCTTACACAGTCCCATGATTCATTGATCTGAGGGGCCCTGAAATTAGGAAAAAGACAGATCTCTGGAGCATAATATACTCAGTGTCCCTTCCAAGAGGCTGGCTGCTGGAGTAAGGACCCAGATGTGACCACAGAGATAGTTTAAATGTGTCAAGAGTTCAAGCTGAGGTAGTACTGCAGACAGAACTGAACTGGTGGCCTTGTTGATGGAACAGAACAGCTCAGAGATGTTGTCAAGAGGGTTGAAGCAGATGCAAGAAAATGAGAGGACCTTTTGACCCACTTAGCACAGAGCTGGCAGTTTCATTTCTTGGCTCGAGCAGAAGGCATAAATGCTGAGGGAAGTATTGCCGCTACCTGGTGCACTCTGGGGTTATTGGGTTAAAAAAGAGATCGATAGGGACCCTATTGTTACCTGCCAACTCCCAGTCTCCCAGTGCCAAAGTGATTTTACAGTGAGTCACAACAAGGAAGTAGTGAGGTAAACCCCATGTTACTGAGGGACTAAGAGACAGTCCAGTGAATTAACGTGGATGATCAGGAACCTGGAGCAGGAACGATCAGAAGGGATGGACGGAAGCCTCAGAAGCTGTACCTCGCCTAATCTTTGAGGGGAAGAGTACGATGCCGACCAAAACAAAACCCAGACAGCAAACTGTCTTTGTTTCTTTCAACCTGATTAGTTGTAATATCTAGGGATGTTAAAACTGAAAAATGATAGCTCAGACATACTTGATTGCTGCTGGAGTGTGGCAGCTGGGCAAAGTCTTAGCTGGCAAGGTTAAGGGTATCAACAAGAAGACATATAAGGAGTGAAATAGGGATACTTCCATTTCTATCTTCCCTACCCCTCCCCTCACTATTTCACAAAGCTACATTTAGCTCAGATTCCTGCTAGGAAAGCTGTGGCTACACCCTCACTCTTGGTGGTTCAGTGTTTTTGCATTTGACCACCCTACCCTCCTTCTGCTGGTTCTTACCTCACAGTGGTCAGCCTTCCGTCCAGACATTACCTAACTCAGCAGACTCACTGCATCCCTACAAGGGAAGTGACGGGAATAATCCTCCTTATTTCAAATAACTGGAGGCTGAAATGCCCAGGATGTAATGGGTCTTTTCAACTGCTGGCAATAAATTGTGGAGTAGGCTGAGAGAGAAGACCACTTGAGGTAATGAGCTAAGATCAAAACACTAAACTGCATTGCCCCTTCTGAATCCCTCAGCCTTCCTTCCTCTGGGGATTATCATGGCTGAAGCACATCTTGAAGCACGAACTCCCAGCTCAAAGGCCAAGGCACCTTCCAACACTCCAACGAATGCCTAGCAGCTGGATCTGCCTTGCTTATTTTAAAACCACACATAAGCCATATGTAGCTGGACTTGACCACAGGGTCAGTTATCAGTCAGGAGTGAAGAAATACACACTTCTGCAAGGTTTCATGGATGAAGTCAAGGAAGCCAGTGTGTACTGAGTGGAAGGTACCATTAGTGGCCCCAAGCAAACCTCACAGCACTGGAGATGGCTTCATTACAACAGTCAATGGGAAATATGGATGGTCAATATCCATAACAAATAGCATATATATATTATGTTTTGAATAATAAAAAGCAACTGTTCATTAAAAACAAAAGGGACAAACAAATTTTTTTTTAAAAAAAGAAGAGGGGAATCAACCAAAAATACTAATATTTGTTAGACTTTTATTACTTTTATTTCCCACTAATGGCAATTACTGGGCAGTTCTAGGAAGAAAGGTCTTGTGATCTACTTGCAAACATCAGCCATTGAAAACCCTATGGATGGTTCAATCCCACTGTACACAGAGTCATCATGAGCTGGGGTGACTCGACAGCAGCTAACAACAATAACAATAATTAATAACCAGCATTTGCTCAGCACTTCTTGCAGTTTACTCATTTCTCCCAAATACAGTAAATCATCTGCTCTTCATCAGAACTCCATGGAGGAAGAAGGGTGGGTACTTTTTTTTTCCCCTTTTACAAATGAGGCAGGCAACAGAGGCTCTAAAACATAACCCTAACTGTAATTCAATATCCCACTGATCACAGAAGGCTGAATCTCATAGATCCTATCTAGTTACCCCAACTTCCTACCCTAATGTCTACCCAACAGACGCCTAGTGGCTGATAGCCTACTGCTTTCTTCATATTGGGAATTCAGGGTTCACAGCAGAGCTTCCTCTCAGACAGCAGCTACTCAATTCAAGCTGCATCTTACCCACCATAGCTCTGTGAGCTGATTACATCTTGGCCAATGGAGCAGCTAGCAACTGGCACAGCCAAACCTTTGGGAGGCCCCAGGTTCAACTTGTGAGCAAACCCCAGGCAGGAAGCCTAATTCAATGGCTGATCAGCAAGGAAAAGGGAGGCAAAAGAATTAAGCCCCAGAATTGCAAAGCTATTTTCATTTTGCCTGAGAAGGCACAGGTCTATTGTGTAAAAGGTTTGATTTAAAGGCATTTAATTTTGTTCTCTCTAATGGAGATGTTTTCGAGGAAGCCTTTCGGCCTCACATCTGATTATTGCAGGGCTCTGAGAGCTGCTTCCCACTGAGGGCTGACTCTTCCTTCCAAGCACACGGCATCCCTCTTTCTAAGAAGCACGGAACACTCACTCAGCATCTTTTCCTTGCTAGGATGAATGCATTGCTTAAATCAGGAAGCCAGGGTTTGGAATAACCAAGATCCCCAGCCTGTCCATGGAGCACCTACTATTCTCACTTTGCCATACGGTGCCATTTCACATATTTTCATCACTTCATCTGTGAGATAATGAACCTGAGGTTGATAGAAGTAGCATGTTCAAGGCCACATGTTTCGTGTCATTCTTGCTCCAATTTTTTTTCTCTGACTCCTACTGCAGAAAAGACTCCTCTCCCTTACAATTCACTCCAGGATACAGGAAATGAAGACAACACTTGAGACCCCATGAGAGATTTAGTAAGGACACGAGTTCAGCTCCGTGTTGCTTTCACCAATTCCTCTATCAGCTCAGATATAGGTTTGCAAGGTACTTGGTAATAACAGACCTCCATATCTGTTGGATATGACCTTTAGCATTTTGCTAAACTACCACCAAAACCACTACCCAGAGGAGCAACAAGAAAAAGAAAGTGTATTCTCTTTTTTAAAATCGGGTAGGAGACTAAGTTCTCTTTATTATCAATTAGGAAGTCTTTAAGATTCAACAGCATGTTTTCATAGAGGAGGAGGAGGAGGAGTGAGAGGTGGTACCACTAAAAGGGGCAGTAATTTTTATTACTCTCAGTGAAAATTACGAACTGCTTTCATTATCCAAAAGCAATGAGGAAGCATTTTCACATGGGGCTACAGACAGCCTCATGCTCTTCCAAGTCCTGGTTGCACAGCTGCACATACACTCCTCTCCCTCAAGACAATCTGTCAGCAAGTGTTCACCAAACATTAACTCAGTGCCTGCTCTTGTGCTGGATGCTGGGGGCATAGGAGAGTTTTGAGTCCTCCCTCCTAATCTTCAAAAAAATACAACCAGAGAACAATCATGGGAGAAAGCAGGGCTGCTTATGCACAGATAGCTCAGGGGCAGGAGTACATGGAGGGATGGACACAGGGAAGAGGTAACTATCATGAGGAAGTGGGAGGGGAGCTGTTGCATTGGGGTAAATTGTGGTCAATGTCATGAGACAAAGTGTATGTGAACTGCTGTATGGAAAGTGAATTTGCTCTGTAAACCTTCACCCAAATCACAATAAAAAAAAGTAAAAATAAAACAAATCCAACCCACTACCACTGAGTAGATTCTGCTTCATAGCGACCCTATAGGACAGAGTAGAACTGCCCCATATGGTTTCCAAAGCTATAAATCTTTATGGAAGCAGACTGCTTCATCTTTCTTCCACTGAGCAGCTGGTAGGTTTGAACCATAGACCTTTTGGTTAGCAGCCATGTGCTTTACCACTGCACCACCAGAACTCCTTTCCTAATCTTAAAGGGGCTAAATGTCTAGTTAGAGCAACATGATCTATGCATAAATGAAATTAGCAACCAACTCAAGACAGGATAAAGCCAAGTATCTGTGATTAAGACAATGAATGCTAAATGATTTAAAGCAGTGAGAAATCATGAGGAATGAAGTGGTTAAAGAAGGTCTTATGGAGAGTTGTGAGAACTGGATTGAGCCTTTTCCACACATGCATTTGGATCAACAGAGAAAGGACTCCAAGTACAGAGATGAACTTAGGCAAAGAGTTAGTGTTCAGAATGAATCTCATGTGGCTAATATATTTTATAATATTTGTGTTGCAAATGAGTATGTAAAGACCAAGTGGACTGACTGTCATCTTAATTTCCCTCTAATTTGTTGAGGAGAATTAAATGTTAATAGACTAACTATTGACAAAAGCAGAGTTGTCCTTAAAGGGAACATTACTTCCCTATACGATTACAGGATGCTTACCTGAACATGGAGACAACAATTCTGATGCCCTCTGCTCAGCTCCCACACCTCCCTCAATTGAAAAAGTTCCTGAAATTACCATAGATATTAATAATAATAAGAGTATAAAATACTCCATATTAGCTCAGACCAATGATCCATTCAGACCAAGATTTAGTCATTGAAAATGACACCACAGATATTACAGGAAGGACATCACTGTCTTACTGACCTCAATCTCAAAAGGTTAGGGGTAGTACCCTAATATTCTTAATTTCCTCACAATAGCCGATTATGGCTCCATAAAACATAAATTTACTCAAATTATTCTTCAACCAATTTGCATTTTGTCAGTATCACCTCTGAGGATAATATATTTGATGTGTTTACTACCCTTTATGTTAAGTATTAATAATAATAACACACCCTTTCATTTCTCCCCAAATTAACTCTCTCCTTCAAGCTTCAAAGGACACCCCTTATTTCTAATATTCCAAGATGTTATGAACATACCTCTATTCATGTAATTAGAACTTCTCTTGGCCTTCACCTCTTTAGATTGAAGAGTGTTTAATCTCTCTTTACATTAAAATTTCTTCTGCCTATTAGATGATTCCTGTTGGCCCCCTCAAGTCCTTTCTAGGCTCTTGATTTTGCAGTAGCACAACAACAACAAAAAAATGCTTGCACAAACAAAAAAATGCTTGCACAGTTTCTTTATCATCATCTTTCTTATCATCCTGTCAGAGCCTCATCTGTTTCCTTTGGCTTCATTCACCTCACCTGCCTTTGAGCCCCTCAGCTGCTTGTTCCACCTCGGCTACCTTTGTGACTGATGAAGCTGGCAATCAGCAAGATTTTGCTGCCTCAGGCCAATCAGTCACTTGCCTGGGAGTGACTGACAGATCCTCCCCTTGGCTAGGGACATACAGCCCAACTAACCTGATGCATGTCTGGAGTCTCAGCATCTCCTAAAACTTCCAGATCAGATGTAGAACCACACTGTAGGGTTTAAGGTCTGACTTGCTGGGTGGCCACTTCAGGGGCTAGATGATGAAACCCAGAAGTACAGGGGAGTTTAGTTCCCTGGTGGAGACTTTGGCCAGTGATGAACAGGAGAAGAGAAGGAATGAAACAAATAAAAAACATCTCCATCCTTCTTTTCAATAGACTGCTCCAAGATGTGGTACAGTCCTAGACAAAAATTCATAGAGTGAACGTGTCAGAGCTTCAAACCAGTTCTTCCTGGTTCAGTAATGAAAGCAAAACCAGAATGAACCTGAATTTGTAAAACGTAGGTGAACCAGAAAAGGAAAAACTAACCAGAAAAGGAAAAATTACAGGTGAATGCCCTATTATAAACTTAATCTCCCCTTTAGAAATAAAGGACAGTACACACATTGCACAGCAACCAAATCTCTTGACCACACCAGTTTGAATGTGTGTTGCTTCCACAGTCCTAGCCATAATCCAATCTCCCCCATCAGGCTCTTGAAAAGGCTCACAACACCTCTTCCAAGTCTCCCATTCCAGGGCTTCAGTCTGTAATTTTCCCCATTGTAGTTATCATTGCACTTAACCCAAATTTTAAAAATTCAGTTCTACTCTGATTTTGCTTCACTAGCCATGACTGAGCTCTGGTAGCATAGTGCCTAAAGCACTTGACTGCTCACCAGAAGGCTGGAAGTTCAAACCCACCAGACACTCCTTGGAAGGAAGATTGGGCAATCCTACTTCCGCAGTGATACTGCCTCAGAAACCCAAGGAGGACTCGCTATGAGTCAGGGCTGACTTGACGGCAAAACAAGAACAACAACAACAGCCATGACTGAACCAGTTCAAACTGGTTTGAAGCCCTAGAATGTATGCGTCAAGTGACTTGTTTTCTGTTGCTTTCATGAAACAGTGGTCATTGTGATAATGTGTCATCATGCAGTGCTTCCCATTCTTCCCTCTATCACTGCCATTTCTCCTCACTCTTGTCCTTGCCTTACACCTCTCAAAGAAAGCATCAGAACCTAGTTCTTGCCACAAATCCTATCTTCTAGGGAACCTGGGCTAAGGAATACTACAAAAGATTTATTGAGGATCTAAGAGATTCTGAGCTCTGTGGTAGGTTCTGATAATAACAGATGGGAAAAGACAATATTATTGGAAATTCAAGACATATACAAAAAATGATAAATAAAATTTTCAGGCTAACATATGTTCATTGCCAGAGAAATAATATAAACATTAAGTAACAAAGATATTGGAGAAGTGAGCAATCATTGGAACAGTCAGACAAATCTTGTGCAGGTAGGTCATAATCATCTGTGCCACAAAGAACGAAGCTTTAATTAAAAAGAGAAAAAAGTTACCTTTCTACTTCCTCATCTAATCTTTTCCAATACTTCTGAAATTTATTTCTATTGGCTTGACATTCCCGTATATAAAAGATTTTAATGTCGATTGCACACTAAAGAAATTTCATTATGGCCTCTCTCTTCAATAAAAATATGAAAATGTTAAATTAAAAATTTTGAAGTAGTAGTTTCTAGAAGACCTGATGGTTAATGCTCTTTATTCCGAGAAGCACCCATTTATCCTCTTCTTTGACATCTAAACCAGTTCTTTATCCATGTCACAGTATTTTCCCCCATTCCACTCACACACAAGTGTTTTCTCCATTATCGAACAGCTGTTTCCATGGATTGAATTGTGTCCCCAACAATTATGTATTGAAATCTTAAACCCTGTATCTGTAAATATAATCCTTTTGGGAAATAAGGTTACTTTGTTATGTTAATTAGGTCATACCCAGTAGGGTGGATTTTAAATCTAATCACTTCTGAGTTATAAAAAGAGAAGAATGGATACAGAGCCACACATGGAGAAAGATACCATGTGAAGACTGTCTATAACCCAAGGAACCAAGGAACACTTGAAGCCACTGATAAAGAATAAATCAACATGGCCAAGACCCTGATTTGAATTTTCAACCTCCAGAACTATGAGAAAGTGAATTTCTGTTCTTTAAAGTCATTCAATTATAGCAGCAGTAGTTAACTAAGATAGCCCACCTGACCCACCATGTTTGTCTGAGTCTGAAGCCCAAGCCCCTATTCACTATACTGCCCTTTCACTCTGGCTTATGGTTTGGCATCTGTTCAATGATTCCTCTTTATAAGTGCTTCGCCTCTTTCCTGCAATGCAAGAATGATCTGAGGACCCCACGGTCCTGGATATCTCTGACAGTTGCATAGGCAATCTAGTGACTCAGCTTCTCACATAGAATCCATTTGACACATTTGGTCCACAATTTTATACTTTCACTTTCAAGTTCTTTCAAAACTGTTGGATGGATGGCATCTCATTTTGATGATTTATTTAAACAGTTTGTCAGGTCAACAGCATCCTGTACGCATATGATTCGAAACATAAATGTTTGCTGTAGATGTAATTTTTCATGTCAACTTATGCACCAAGAGAAAATGACCTTTATTCCAGAGAAATGTAATTTCTTTACAAATAGTAACTCACAATGCCCTGGTGAAGCAGTCTACAGGTTCTGATAAGGAAAAAAGAAAAAGAAAAAAAAAAAAAACCCCACAAAACTACAAATGCAAGTTCAACTGAATAACAAGAATGGTTTATAAGGCCTTCAACTTTTCTTAATTATAACTCTACATGGGGATTTAAGGGTCATTCACATAATATTCTGTCAGATGAATTTGAGCAAACAATACATTTTAGAAACAGAATCATAAATTGGAAATACTGCATTAAAAAAGAAAACAAGAGGCTCTCCATTTCTCTTTGTTCACAAACCTCTCTGACGATTATTTCTTAACTCTGTAGGCTATAAGCACCCAAAATGTTCTCATTATGCACCAGAGGTATAATTACACATGCTTTAGAAGTATTTCCACCAAACGTGTGCCCATGGGTTGACTTCGTATTGCCTTTGAGTACACCTGGCATCCGTCTGCCAATACTGGGGAATTCGGAGGCTACTTCATGCATGGCAGTAGCCTTGCTATTGTGAGAACAAAGAATGAAAATCACATTTAATGTTTAAGCAACTGAATCAAAATTCTGAAAGTCAAAACATAATTAGAAAGTTAAAACTATTACCCACAATTCTTCATATACTGCTTTCAAATGCCAAACAAATTACTTTTGAATAAACCTACAATTTTTAAAAAATATATTATTTCCCTTAGTTTGGAGAACTAACAATAGTTCTAACAATACCACACTAATTTTGAATTTGGGGTGTGTGTGTGTGTTTATCTGTGTGTGCCCCATATATGAGAAGTAATTCCCAAAGTAAAATCCAGAAGAAACATCTATGAGACAATGAGTTGTTTCTTTCTCCCATAATTTCAGCAGTATGTCCGTGGTCTTTGGGTTTTATATGAATCTAAAACAACTTAACGGCACATAACAATAACAACAACAAAAGGCCAATACCCTGCGAGGGCACCTGAAAGAAAAAAGTTATTTCACTTTATAGAAAGGACTGAAGAGAACTAGCAACCCAACCCAGCAAAGTCTGAATCAGCTACTGGCCTTAGTAATCACTTTTCTCTGTTCTGAATATGATGGGAGGGTTGGAATTTTTATCAGGCAAAACACAGAAATATGATACCAAATTACAAAAGAGGTGTGAATCTAAGAACAGAGAAGGAATTCGCTTCTGATTGTCAAAGCTACAAATAAGATAAAAGGAAAGATGGCACCCACAATCAGGAGCTCTCAGTCTTTAAAAAGATCAGGTCAATGTGCAACCTAGAGTAGAACATGAAATGGCACATTTCACCAGATAGTAAAAAACAAACTAAACTCACTGCCATCAAGTCAATTTTGACTCTTTGTGCCCCCTATTGGGCTTCCAAGGCTATAAATCTTTATGGAAGTAGACTGCTTCATCTTTCTTCCATGGAGCAGCTTGTGAGTTCAAACCACTGACCTTTTGATTAACAGCCAAATGCCTTATCAACTATACCACAAAAGCTCCTTCACCAAATGGTAGTATTAATATTATCGGGGACATGAACTAAAGAATAAGCTGTGTGATGGATGAGCATAAAAAATGTGTAAAGTGTGAGTAAGTAATTTCCAGGGCTGTATAATCATTGACTTGTAGACACAAAGTTAGTCTGAATTCCAAGTGAGAAATTCACATCCAGGCCACCAGGGCCAGGCATGAATGGAAGAGATAACTGTAGCTTCAAAATCAAACTATAACGCAGTTTAAGGACAGGAGAATAATTGAGAGAGGTGAAACATGCAAAAATACGGGTAGAGAGCAGCTTTGGGAGGACCTGAGGATCCCACCAGACAAAAAAGCAGGTTGCTGGAAGGCATCAATGTTTCTACCAGACCAAGAAGCACTGTCAACCCAAATCTTCCTCAGACTAAGAATGTGTCTTTATTTAGTATGGAGATATTTATTTAGTATGGAGTCTTTATTTCTCCAGTGGAGAAAGAACTGAATAGAAAGGAACAGAAAACCAGCAACAACTTCAAACAACAGTAACAAAATTTCTGTCATTTTTTGAGCCCTAATGTTATGCTAAAAATCATGCTACATCCTCTTTATGCATTTTTCTTTTTTTTTTTTTACTCGTGATGAAATATATATAACAAACATTTGCCTTTTAACCATTTTAAGTATACAATTTAGTAACACTGATTACATTAATGATATTGTGCAACCATCAGCACCATCCAGTGTTGGATTACCCAATAGGCAAGTAAGCATAGGCCTGTCCTTGTTGTTGTTGTTGTTAGGTGCCATCCAGTTGGCTCTGACTCACAGCGACCCTACGTACAAGAGAGCGAAATACTGCTCAGTCCTGCACCAGCCTCACAATCCCTGCTATCCCCGAGCCCATCGTTGCAGCCACTGTGTGTCGATCCATCTTCACTTTACTAAGCATGACATCCTTCTCCAGGGAATGGTCCCTTCTGACAATATGACCAAAGAAGGTGAAATGAAGTCTGGCCATTCTTGCTTCCAAGGAGCATTCCAGCTGCACTTCTAGGACAGACCTGTTAGCTCTTTTGGCAGTCTACAGTATTTTCAGTATTCTTCACCAACACCACAACTCAAAAGCATCAACTTTTCTTCAGTCTTCCTCATTCGTTGTCCAGTTTTCACATGCATATAATGTGACTGAAAATACCATGGCTTGGGTTAGGCTCGCCCTAGCTTTCTTTCAAAGTGGTCTTTTGCAGGAGTTTTGTCCAATGCAATATGTTGTCTGATCTCTCGACTGCTGCTTCCACTGGTGTCGATTGTGGAGCCAAGCAATATGAAATCTTTGACGACTTCAATCTTGTCTCCATTTATAGTGATGCTGTTAATGGCCCAGTTGTGAGGATTTTCGTTTGCTCTATGTTGAGGTGTAATCTATACTGCAGACTGGTGTCTTTAATCTTAATTAGTAAGTGCTTCAAGTCATCCTCAGTTTCTCTGTAGTGAACAATTTCACATTTTTTTTTCACACAATGAAGATTCTGCTTCTAGGTATGGCTATGTCTCTCAACCCCTCAGTACCTTCCCATAGAATCAAAGCCTCTTTCCAAATTTATAATCTATGATAGGGATGCAGTACCCAGTAAGCAAGGTAAGCATGGATTTACTCGTGCTTACTTATTCACCTGTAGTTAACAGTTTCGTATGGTGAAAACTGCACATCAAAGATGTGCTGAAAAACATGTGAAACTCATAAAATTGTACAGATTAATAAATAAGCACAAGTAAGCTTATGCTTACTTTGTTTATTGGGTAATCTGCTCCTGGAATCATCTATTTCAAGTGTTTTTCCATCCCCCTAATTTTCACAAAGGAGGCCCTGGATAATGTAAAAGATTATGTGTTCGACTACTCATCCAGAGGCACACAGAAGACAGATCTGGCAATCTGCTTCTGAAAGGTCAGAACCTTGAAAACCCTGAAAACTCGATAGAGCAGTTCCACTCTGCACACTTGAGGTTGCCATGAGTCAGAACTGACTCCTTGGCAACTAACAACAACAACAGAATGTTCACAAGAACACTACAAAATGAGGGCTATTATCTGCATTTCACAGGGGAGGAAACTGAGGTTGGCAAAGGTTAACAAACTTACCCCAAGGCCATAGAGCTCTTGAGTAGACAATTCCATTCATGGCTAAACCTTACTTAAGTTTGTCTTAGCAAACCATCCTTTGTAAACTCATCTGTTTTCTGGAATTTATTTGACGTTTTTTTTTTCCTGTTGACATTCCTTTTTCAAAACACTAACCTTGCCTTCATTAACAAAGAAATCAAAGGATAAAACTAGATCATGTTAATGCTGGACAGGGTAGTCCGTGTAAGCTTGAATATATTGGTAGGACACCTCTCCAGAGCGAGTAGTCAGTGGGTACACCTCCCATTCCAGCCCTTTGGAAAGTCAATAAGGAGACTTTTTTTCAATTGTGATTTGGGAGAAAGTTAACAGAGAAAATTGGTTTTCCACTCAACACCATACACATTTTGTTTTGTGACATTCACTGCTATCCCCACAACATAACAACATTCTTCCCATTTCCTCCATTCATCCTTCTTTCTTAATCCTTCCTGCCTTCTGGACTTTATTCTTGGGCAAATGCTGCCCTTTTGACCTCATATGGTTGATTGTTCTAAGGGGTGTGTACCTCCCTGGTATTATTGTTCACCTTGTAGGCCTATCATTTGGCTGAAAGCTGAGCCGTGGGGGTGATTTCAGTTCCAGGCTTGATGAATGTCTAAGGGCCATAGCCTTGGGTCAGTAAGGAAACTTTTAAAAAACAACCAAAAAAGGAAAACCGTCTGTGTCCCCAGGTAGATGTCTGTGTGGCAGAGGAGGTGCCATGGCACCCACATGATGCTCTTAAAATTGACCTGTCTCCACAGCGCTGCCTTTCAAATGATCTGTTGCTGCTGTTTTAGCTGTTGGGTACCATTAAGTTGATTCTGACTCACAATGACCCCATGTGATAGTGCAGAACTGCCCCACAGGTTTCCTAGGGTGTGATTTTTATGGAAGCAAATCACCAAGTTTTTCTCCCATGGAGCCACCGAGTTAGAACCACTAACCTTTCAGTAAGCAGACAAGTGCTTAAGCACTGTGTCACCAGAACTCTCTTTCTAATGATTTAGGGCCAGGAATATCTTATGTGTCACCTCCTCACTTAGAGGCATCACATTGCAAGTCATGAGATTCTGCCCTGTCACTTGTGTTGTTGAGGTCCCTGAGCTGAGAGCTAGTGTTCTGCACCTTCCAGAGTTCCCCTTGGTGAAGGCCACACCCTTCAGGTAATCCTCTAAAGCCAAGTTGCAGCTCATTAGGGACCCTAGCTTGTTAAGGCCTGTCACACACTGTCAACAGTAATTAAATCAGGGATTAGTGTCACATAGAGAGTTTGGTGTGAGCCTGGTCCATGTTAAAGTGTTTGACACTGAGTGGTAAAAGCAGACAAGGTTACCATTAGCTCCTGGCATGGAGCATCCTCTCTGAGGCTTGCGGGGGCTGGTCCCTTAGGCAGGAGAGAAAGCTTTACGTTTCAGTTTTCTTCAAAACGATTTTTTCTCTACTCTGAGACCCAGTTTGCACTTACCGGATTTTTTAATTAAGGTACATGGCACATTTCACTCTTCATATCCTATTAAAAATACCTTCTCTTCAATTCACCAGAAGTTGTTCTTGTCTGTCCTCCCTGATAGAGGAAGCTGCGTGACTAGTCCTCAATGTCTGTGTTAACTCCCTGTGTGCCTCAGGTACAGCAAAATGTGCCTCTCATATCCTTCTTATGGGGGCATAAATTAACATAACCTTTCTGGAAAGCAATTTAGTAATATGTTCCAAGAACTTTCAACACATCCATACCCGTTTGACTCAGTATGCAATTAAATGGGAGCACCTACAGCATATGACTGATAACCAGAAGGCTGGCGGATCAAACGCACCAGACACTCCTCGGACAGAAGGGTTTGGAAATCTACTTCCATAGTGATACCACCTTGGAAACCCAAGGAGGGGTTGTTATGAGTCGGATTCAACTGGATGACAGTGAGTTTGGTTTTTGTTTTTGGTATCCTCAGAAAATAATCTGAAATACAGAAAGAAGTTTACTATACAAAAAATGTTCACTGCAGCATTATGTATAATAGCAAAAAAAAAAAAAAAAAAGAAGGAACTATCTGAAATACTGATATTATTCAATAGAAAATTGAACATCTATATGCTATGAATCATTGTTCATTTTATGCAAAGCATATTTATTGAAATATAAACTCCGCTAAGCACTTAGAATTTAACTGTAAACAGTCCACACCCAGCCCCCATCTTCCCAAAGTTTATAAAATTAATGGTTTTAGATTTTGATCATCTAGGAATTTTTTACACTAAAATTCCAAGTGAAAAACCAGACTTCAAATTATATATATATCTTTTCAAGTAGGTAAAAACCATGCTTAAAAAGAAGGAAATACTCCTATGTGTCAATGAGGGTGCCTCTGGTTGGTGAGGGAGCTCTGGTAACATAGTGCCTAAGGCACTTGACTGCTAACCAGAAGGCTGGGGGTTCAAACCCACCAGCCACTCCTTAGAAGGAAGGTTGGGCAATCTACTTCCATAGTGATACAGCCTCGGAAACCCAAGGAGAGGTCACTATGAGTCAGGTCCAACTCGAGGGCATATAACAACAACAACACAACTGGTTGGTGAGGTTAAGATTATTTTCTTTTTTATACCTTCTTATTCTTCCTGAAATAGATTCTCTGAACATATGTTACCTTTATAATTGAGGGGAATGGGAAGGAGAAAGTATTGCATTTCTAAAAAAAAAAAAAAAAAAAATGCAAATAAGCAAAGACTAATACAATCTATCCGCCGCCTTTTCCCCAGTACCAAAAAAACCCCAAACTCACTGCCATGGAGTTGGATCCGACTCATGGCAGCCCCTCCTTGGGTTTCCGAGGTGGTATCACTACGGAAGTAGATTGCCCAACCTTCTTTCGAGGAGTGGCTGGTGGATTTGAACAGCCAGCCTTCTGGTTAGCAGTCAAGTGCCTTAGATACTACACCAACAGAGCTCCTTTTCCCCAGTAGGAAATGTCATTCTATCCTGGCTAAGAAGACTGGTGTCTCTCTCAGGCTACCAATGACAATCATCTATTTAGACTTAATCACCAGTCTGTCTTGGATGAAGGGCAGCCAGAATGTTCTTTAAAAGCAAGAATGGCCACACTTTGTACTTTGGCCATATTGTCAGAATGGACTAGTCCCTGGAGACTATCATGCTTGGTAAAGTAGAGGGTCAGCGAAAAAGGAGAAGATCCTCAACAAGACGGATTGACACAGTGGCTGTGACGATGGACTCCAGCATGGCAAAAATTACGAGGATGGCACTGGACCAGGCAGTGTTTCACTCTGTTGTACACAGGATTGCTGTGAGTCAGAACTGACTCAAAAGCACCTAACACACACACACAGATGAGTAGGGAGCAAGTGAATTCTCAAGAAAAGAAGAGTGACAATATTTCTCCCCATCCTGTGGCTCATTTAGATAGCTTTGTGATTCTCAGGCTGAATCACTGATTGCCCCTCTTGGCACCACCAAATCCTAAACCTGTTCATCACAAGGAGAGTACAGACAGCAGGCTCTGGGTTCCTCACCAAGCACATCATCTCAATGGAGCATCCAAAACAGTAGCTCAGAAGCAATAATCCAGAATCCTGCCAAGGCCTGAATATAAAATTAGGGGGCAGGTGGGCCCCAGCTGGGACTAGACTCTAAAGTCCAAAGGCCCTTATGAAAAAACAGAGCTAATGTAATTTCTCCCCACAAACCACCCTGTACCCTGCCTCGGTATATGTTCTAGCACTTGCCTAGCAAAGCTGGGGTTCGACAGGTATAAATGCCATGACGCCAACAAAGCTGTTAATTGAAGACTTGGAATTACCTGTTTCTTTATGCAGATCCCAAGTAGGATCATAGAAATTATAAATTCTATAGCATAGTGCCTAAGGCACTTGACTGCTAATCAGAAAGCTGGTGGTTCAAACCCACCAGCCACTTCTCGGAAGGAAGGTTGGGTAATCAACTTCCATGTGATACTGCCTCAGAAACCCAAGGACGGGTTGCTATGAGTCGGGGCTGACTCGATAGCACATACAACAACAATAATAAATTATAGAAGCACTGCCCACCTTGAAACCACAGGCGGGTCTCATCATGCCCCAGGCTGTGCCAACCTCACAGCCAAGTGTCGTGGGTGCAAGCAAACCAATGGATTTGGGCAAGCTAGTGGGAATGACTCCCGAAATTATCCAGAAGCTTCAAGACAAGTCCACTGTGCTCACCACAGAGCGTGAGAAGAGAGGGAAGACTGCCAGAGGGAGAAGAGGGTAAAAAGGTGAGAGAGATATTTCAATGTTCTCATTCTCCTTCCCTGTATGACCCAGCATGCCTCAGATTCTCTAGGGGAAGGACATTATTTGGTTACTTTATAAAGCACAATTGATCATCCAATACACTTTTAAGTACAGCTTTTAGAATAGCTCTAATAGAGTCATGCAAATATGTGTCCATTCGGTTAGGCCTTGTTCTTATCATGCATATCATCTTAGTTGTCAAACTAAAGTATCTGCAAAGATGCCACTAAGCATTAACCTAAATAAGAATCTGCATAAGATCTATTAAGTAACAATTTAAAAGTATGCCAGGTACTTTAAGGTTTCTAAACTTGCCAATGATCAGAAATTAAGTAACTGAATAGCAATCACCAAGTTAAATATCTGGAGTCCCTGGATGGTGCAAACAGTTAACATGCTCAGCTGCTAATGAAATGGTTAGAGGTTCAAGTCCACCCATATGTTCTTCAGAAGAAAGACTTGGTGATTTCCTTCCAAAAAATCAGCCATTGAAAATTCTATGGAACATAGTTGTACTCTGACACACATGGGGTCACCATGAATCAGAGATTACGTGACCACAACTAGTGGTTAAAAATCTATAGGTGAAGTTCAAAAAAAGACCTGTCTGGATACAAAGCCCAAGTTCTTCTCTTTTCACAGTGTTCTGTTACCTCCAATTATATTAGGGATTTTTTTTTTTTTTTTTTAAGAAATTGAGACAATTCTCCTTTATCTAATAAAACACGTGCACCAAAGCTGTGTGGCCTCTCTCTTCTTACTCTTGTCTAATTGACAATGGGAAACAAATAGATATGGTCAGGGCATGATGGTAGGGCAGGAATGGGACTATATTTTGTGGTTAACATTCCCTGCAAATTGAATAACATTAAAGCAAAGACAAAGGCCATTATTTTACCTATAGTCCACCTAAAGTAAAGACCTTCTAGGGTAACATCTAATGGTAATTTGCAGGCAAGCACTTCTACTTATCCCAAAGGTTGGGAATAGATGGGTTCACAGGTTAACCCCATAAAATTTTCATTTATTTTAATTTTTGAGGTGGAGAAAATAAGACACAAAATGATACTATTTGCTACACTTTTTCATGCTTCTAAAGTTGCATGATGGTAAAGAAGGAATCTTATTTCAGTTGGTTTAGCTCATGCATTCACTCAATCATGTTGAGTTGTTGTGTGCTGTTAAGCCAATTCCAACTCATAGCCACCTTATAAGGCAGGGTAGAACTGCCCATAGGCTATCATCTTTATGAGAACAAATCATTAGGTTTTTCTCCCATGGAGAGGCTGGTGGGTTCAAACTGCCAGCCTTTCAGTTAGCGGGCAAGCACTTAAACATTGTGTCATGAAGTCTCCTTCTCACTTCTTCATACACTGATTTATTCAATGAAGTATCTTGCGTATCTATTATGTATCAGATACTAGGGAGACAAAGTCATCTGTGCTGAGTATTGTGTTTTGTCCCTAGTAGTCACCCAGTGAACGTATGCTGAAAGCATTTATTGATTGTAGATAACAGGGGCAGAAATGAGGGCACATATCTCTGGATCCACAAATCCCACTCTAGTGCTCTAACACCCAAAAAATTTATCATTCACTGTATGTAGCTGGCCTCTATGCTTCCAAGGAGTACCAAGATCTACAGATTAGTAATGGATTGCAAGCATAAGAATGTCATTTCATCAACACTAAATGGGTTACATTTTCATTTCACTGAGTGCCTTCTTGCTTTTGAAGCATGGGCCCAGAGAAGCAATAGCACCTGCGTGACCTCCCCACCACTCATTTCCCACTATCTCTCCATTTCGCAGGTCTAATCAGCTCTTACAGTTCTGATCTTGTTAGAGAACACTGGTCTCCCACCCCTGGAGTCCTGCCTAATACAATACTGAGAGCAACCATCCTGGAGATGAGAATCACAGGTAGTCTGGGTTTCAACCAGATGATCTGGTTCTGTTCCTGATATAGGTCCATTATCCACCCATCATCAGGAGTGAAGTCAGGCAAACATTGCATCGCTATGTTTCAGTCTTGCTATTATTCAAGAGAGAATAAAACAAGCTACCCTCCTTAATGCTTTAGAGGTATACAAAGGAGATATATTATTTAATGTCTACAAAAATCCTCAAAGAAAACTCTGGTGGAAAACAATAGGTCTTTATTGCTTAAAATATTGATTTTCCTCCTCAAGTTTTAAAAATGGCTTTTTTAAGCTATTTAAAAATTGCTACTGTAGAATGCAAAGGGGAGGTAGGAAGAATGCATATAGGATGGACAGGAAACTTAAGCAATAATAACCATTCTATAAGAAGCGTATAATCATTATTTTTGAATGAGTTTTTGAGAAATGCCTTAGTAATTCCCAGAGGGATGTCCAAAACTAACCATTTTTTAAGTTATAACAATCACTTGAAAAACAAGATGCCAGGAAAGACATTACAGCAGATGAATAATGGAGAGTTTCAAGTTCATGAAGACTCAGAGATCCCCCTCTCCTTCCTTCCCTTCTCCTCACTGCCCCTGATGCAGTATTAATAGAAGTGCTGTCCCTAGGATTCTAAAAGAACATTTGCCATCCACAGAGGGGCAGGTAGATGTGCTTACTGCCACAGGATGCTACTTTCACTTTGTTGCCTCGTCTCTCAGCAGGGAGGAATGCCAGTTCCCATTATACTCTGTACATCTCATCACATCTATAGTGGTTCTGAGCCAGCTCCATGGGTGCCGGGATTCATCCATGATGAAGGTTAGAGCCCATCTCACAGAGGTGTACATCAGAACCCCACCACCAGCTTCCAACAGTCTTCTGGCCACCCAGCCCTGCTTCCTGCATTCCCCACATCCACTCTCTAGAGACAGCAGAAAAAGAGCCATGAACAGTGGTGACTGCCAGCCTAAAATGACAGGCATAGAAGAAATGACAGCTTGGCTATAGAAGAAATCAACAGACCACACAGCAGAATCACAACCCACTCGTTTTGAAAAAGAGAAAACCAAAGCCCAGCAATGCTAAGTGATTTGCTAAAGATTGTGCAGTGGGGGCTGGGTGCCTGAGGGGTGAGGAGGTATAGTAGCTAGGCTGCTCCTGGACCTCTGATGATCATGCTCTTTCCACGACTGTCCTAAAGTCTCCAAGCCTTACTTTCATCATCGGTTAAATACAGGTTAGGACTAAAAGAACTTCAAAGTATCTTCCAACTTAAACATGTCACTCAACATGTATTCAAAGATCACCAGCACAGGCATCATCCAGAGTTGTGTTAGAAATGGAGCATCTTGGTCCCACCCAGACCTACTAAAAGATAGTCTGCATTCTGGCAATATCACTGAGTGATTCATATGCATATTACGGTTTTACAAGCATTGTTTTAGAATACTTTATCACAGGATTATAGAGAAACACTAGCTCTAACTTGAGAATTATAAAATAAAGCAAAAGAAATGCCAGGCTTGATGAGCCTTCTTCCTGAAGAAAGCACTACTGTTGCCCATTAAGAAGGCTGAACACTGCACTAACTCAATTGTTCAATTAATTCCAACTCTACTCAACATTTTTGCTCACTGTTTTCACCCAAAGTGGTCACCCTATGCTATGCCTCATAAGTCATTACTAACCTCCTTGCAGCTATTCTCATGTGCAATCTCCTCTTTTGAACATATCTTAACTGGATTGCCTGAATCTTTAGTCTTATTGCATTTGGCTAAATATCCCTATAGAGTCTTATTTAGACAGCTCAAACAGATTGAAGTTTCTTAACTGGTTTTAGATACATTTCCTTATCCAGCTTCCTGGATATGCTTACAAGATGAAAATATGACAACATTCTATTACTATCTACTTCCGTAATGATACTGCCTCGGAAACCCAAGGAGGGGTCGCTACGAGTCGGTTTCGACTTGATGGCACATAACAACAACAACCCAGAAGTTTGGTGGCTCTGTTCACCTACCCAAAAGTTAGTAAAACAATAATAAATGCTTTGTTTTCTTTCTAATTGGGTGGCCCTTTTCTGAGTGCTATTCACATGGAAATGAACATACTTGGTTTCTGCTCTGAAGGAATTAAAACAGTTATATTATGGTTCCTCAGGAATGACATGCTTGGTCTTTCTTTCTCAAGCTGAAATATTGAATGAGAAATCAAGCCTCTAAATAAACTATGCTACATCCACACAATGGAATACTCACAACATCAAAGAACAACAAAGGATCTGCAAAACATCTTATAACGTGAATGAACCTAGAGGACATTATGCTGAATGAAATTAGCTAATCAGTAAAGGACAAATGTTTTATGTAACTGCTATTGTAAAAAGTCAAGAGAAGGTTTTCACGCAAAAAGAAATGTTCTTTGATGATTACCAGGGATGAGAGAGGACGGGAGGAGGGTAAACCACTAACTAGAAGGCAGACACATACTAACTTGGATGAAGGGGTAGGCAATATACAATAAGGAGAAAGTCAGCACAAAATGACCAAGGAAATGAAGATGCTGGGAAGAGGAGTAAAGGGGTAAAGGCAACAGAAGTAACTATGAATTAATATACAATCTTGCAATAACAGTAATAAAAATGATCATTAACCTAAGGGTGGATACATAGGTAGGCACAAAATCTGATCAGGTGTAGGAAGGAGTGTACGAATACATATAGGTTTGATAGATGATATTTCTATATATGTATTTACATAT
Source organism: Orycteropus afer afer (assembly GCF_000298275.1). NCBI lineage: Eukaryota > Metazoa > Chordata > Mammalia > Tubulidentata > Orycteropodidae > Orycteropus > Orycteropus afer. Next base: position 1,476,231 of record NW_006921630.1, read on the forward strand.
GCTGAAAATATATCCATGAACATAGTAGATGATACAGGGAGCAGAGTTATGAAAACATCCTAGGCATAACCAAAAACCCTGAGGAAGTGAGACACTAAGCCTGGGAACTCAGGACCATGGTCTCAGGGACATCAAGTTCAACTGGCACAAAATAGTCCACAAAGACAATGTTCTACATCCTACTTTGGTGAGTGGCAACTGGGGTATTAAAGCTTGTAAACAGCCATCTAATGTGCAATTATTGGTTTCTCCCCAGTCTGGAGCAAAGAAGAGTGAAGAAAATAAAAGACACATGGAAACAATTAGTCCAAAAGAGTAATACACCATGCAAACCTCAGCCTCCATGACATTGAGACCAGAACTAGATGGTGTCCAGCTATCACTATCAACTGAAAGGGATCATATTAGAAGACCCTAGATAGGGTGGGAAAGAAATGTGGAATGAAATTCAAAATTATGAAGGAAAAAAAAAAATAAATAGGCTTACAGGTTAAATAGAGACTGGTAGAACCCCCAAGACTATGGTACTTGGTCACGCTTCAGACATAGAACTGAACTCACTTCTGTAGATGAATTTTCAGTCAAACAATAGACAGGTCTCCAAGGTGAACAATAACTTTAGGAAGGCAGACACTTAGAATCACCATTCAAGACCAAAAGTGTAGTATTTGCCCAAGGACAAAGTTCAGAAAGCAGGAAGCATTTGGGGAGAAGAAGGAATGGCAATGAGAAACACAGGGAGGACGTGGGAGGAGTGATGTTACATTGAGGGGACTGCAATCAATGACATGAAACAAAATGTTTGTGAATTGTTGAATGGAAAACTGATTTGCTATAAACATCACCCAAATCATAATAGATTTTTTTTTTTTAAATCAAGCCTTATATTGCAATATTGGAGGATTCTGTGGGCAAAATATTGAATGATGTGGGAAGCATCAAAGAAGAGAGAAAGAATATGGATTCACTGTATCAAAAACAATTAGTGGATGTTCAACTATTTCAGGAGGCAGCTATGATCAAGAACTGATAGTACCGAAGGAAGAAGTCCAAACCATACTGAAGGCAATAGCAAAAACAAGGATCCAGGAATTGATGGAATACCAATTGTGGTAGTTAAGTTTGTGTATCAACTTGGCTGGGCCTGATTGAGAGGCTGGGCAGCTGGATGTAGTATTCCCTATGATGAGACAGATAATCAAATCCATGGTGGAATCTACTGTGAACAGCTGAGTAGCTGCCTTAGTGATGTGGTCTGCTTCCTGTATATAAGCAGGAGCTTTCTGAATGATCTCTAGCTTATGGCATGCTTGAACCTTGCAGTTCACTGTTCAGCAGCCCACCATGCTCTGCTGACCTTGGGACTTTCAATGGACTTGAATTAATGGCCTGCCTTGTGGTTTGGTAACATTGGGATGGCACCTTTTTAACTTGTCAACTTTGAGCTTGTCAGTCTCAGCAGCCAAGAGCTATCTGAGTGAAGAAATGCCTCCAGCTTCCGTGGGCCAGGAGCAGAAAACAGAGCTGAAGCCCAAGGTTTGAAGGGCTTTCACCCAGCCCCCAGAGCCTGGCACTTTGAACTCAGACTTAAAGCCTCCAAACTGTAAGAGAATAAACTCTTGTTTGCTAAAGCCATCCCACTTGTGGTATCTTCTGTCAGAGCAACACTAGGTAACCAGAACACCAACTGAGATGTTTCAAAAAACAAATACAGTGCTGGAAGTGCTCAGTCATCTATGCCAAAAAATGTGGAAGACAGCTATATGCCCAACTGACTGGAAAACATTCATATTTGTACCCATTCCAAAAAAAAAATGTGATCCAGCAAAATGTGGAAATTATTGAACAATATTATTAATACCACACACAAGTAAAGTTTTGCTGAAGATAATTAAAAATGGTTGCAGCAGTACATTGACAGGGAACTGCCAGAAATTCAAGCCAGATTCAGAAGAGGATATGAAACAAGGGATATCATTACTAATGTCAAATGGATTTTGCTGAAAGCAGAGAATACTAGAAAGATGTTTACCTGTATTGTATTGACTATGCAAAGGCATTCAACTGTGTGGATCATAACAAATTATGCATACATTGTCAAGAATTGGAATTCCAGAACACTTAATTTTGCTCATGAGGAATCTGTACATAGACCAAGAGGCAGTCATTCAAACAGAACAAGGGGATACTGTGTGGCTTAAAATCAGGAATGGCATGCATCAGGGTTGTATCCTTTCACTATTTATGCTGAAAAAGTAATCCAAGAAGCTGGACTATGTGAAGAACATGGCATCAAGACTGGAGGAATACTCATTAACAACTGCAATATGCAGATGACACAACCTTCCTTGCTGAAAGTAAAGAGGATTTGAAGCACTTACTGATGAAGATCAAAGACTACAATCTTCAGTATGATTTACATCTCAACATAAAGAAAACATAAATCCTCACAACTTGATCAATAAGCAACATCATGATAAATGGAGAAACAGCTAAAGTTGTCAAGAATTTCATTTTACTGAGATCCACAATCACTGCCCATGGAAGCAGAAGTCAAGAAATCAAAGTATCACACTGGGCAAATCTGCTCCAAAAGACTTCTTTAAAGTGCTCAAAAGTAAAGATGTCACTTTGAGGACTAAGGTGTGCCTAACCCAAGCTATGGTATTTTCAGTCATCTTATATGTATGAGAAAGCTGGACAATAAATTGTTGTTGTTGTTGTTGTTGTTATGTGCTGTCAAGTCAGCCCTGACTCATAGCGACCCCTCCTTGGGTTTCCGAGGCAGTATCACTACGGAAGTAGGATTGCCCAACCTTCCTTCCGAGGAGTGGCTGGTGGGTTTGAACCGCCAGCAGGAAGACTAAATAATTGATGTCTTTGAAATATGCTGTTGGTGAAGAATACTGAATATACCATAGACTGCCAGAAGAATGAACAAATCTGTCTTGGAAGTTCAGCCAGAATGTTCCTTAGAAGGGAGGATGATGAGACTTTGCCTCACACACTTTGGCCATGTTGTCAGGCAGGATCAATCTCTGGAGAAGGATGTCATGTTGGGTAAAGCAGAGGATCAGCAACAAAGAGGAAGACCTTCAACAAGCTGAAGTGACAACACATTGGCTACAACAATGGGCTCAAACACAGCAATGATTGTGGGAATGGTGCAGGACTGGGAAGTATTTTGTTCTGTCATATATAGGGTCTCCATGAGTTGGGATGGGAGCTCTGGTGGCATAGTGCCTAAAGCATTTGACTGCTAACCAGAAGGCTGGCAGTTCAAACACACCAGCCACCCCTTGGAAGGAAGATTAGGCAATCTACTTCCATAGTGATACTCCCTCAGAAACCCAAGGAGGGTCGCTATGAGTTGCATCCAACTCGGCGGCAGTGAGTTTGGTTTTTTTGGTATAAGTTGGGACTAACTTAACAACTAACAACAACTTTGTTAGTTGCTGCAACCATTTTAGTTGTTGTTAGCAACTAACAACAACAATGTGCTAGATTCTCAACCTCACCATTGTTGACATTTTGGACCTGATAATTACTTGTTGTGAGGGCTGTTCTGTGCATTGCAAAATGTTTAGCAACCTCCATGGCACCTACAAGATGCCTGAAGAATTCTGCACCTAGCTGTGACAACCAAAAATGTCTACAGACATTGACAAAAGTTTCCCAGGAGGTAAAACTGTTCCTAGTTGAGAACCACTGGATTAGACAACATTAATGTCAAACTTCAGGATAATATAATGAAGAAGGCTATGTGAATATGATTCTAAAGAGCTATGACACATATACTGAGCAATTATATTAATAAGATGAAATAACATGTGTAAGTAAAGGGGCTAGTGAAGACAGAAGGAAGATTCAAGAAAGACACATGATTCAAAAGGGAAAAACAGTGAAATAGGTTACCTCTAATTCCAGCAAACATCTGTTATTGAAGACCATAGGTCCTAATTGCATGCTTTTCCTCAGCCCTAGACATTATGGAGAGCTCTGGTGGCGTAGTGCCTTAGGTGTTTGACTGCTAACCAGAAGCCTGGTGGTTCAAAACCACCAGCCACTCCTCAGAAGAAAGATTTGGCAATCTACTTCCGTAGAGATAACACCTTGGAAACCCAAGGAGGGGTCGCTATGAGTCAGATCTGACTCCACAGCAGTGAGTAAGACATTATTATCTGAGGTGGAATTAATCAAAGAGACAAGGAAGAGTTCAAAGGTATCAGACAAGAAGGGTTGTTACAGCATGAAAATGTTTCTTTGAAGTATTAATTCCCAGAAGCAGGTCTGCTGCACACAGATTTGTAAAATCTAGAGGTGGATGGGCATTAGATTCACCTACTCCAATGTCATCATTATCCATATAACCAGGGAGTTGAATGCACTTGTCTAAGGTCACAGTTACCTAGAGGGAGAGTTGGATCCCAAATCTTTAAGGCCTGTGAAGGCTCGGACTCAGCATTAACTGCCTTTGGATCTCCAACACCCAGAGCTGGGTTTGGAAAGTAGTGAGGGCCAATGATAGCTGTACAATCAATTGACTGGGTCTCCTGTCCTTCATCTAATATTCTTTCTACCATGCCACTCTGCCTGCTGTGATTCATAATGATTTTCTACAACGTGCAAAGTCTATTAGTGAAAAATACAAAAAAAGCATCTAAACAACAACAACAAAAAAACTCACTGCCATCGAGTCAATTCTGACTCATAGCGACCCATCCTTGGGTTTCCGAGGTAGTATCTCTATGGAAGTAGATTGCCCAGTCTTCCTTCTGAGGAGTAGATGGTGGGTTTGAACCTCCAGTCTTCTGGTTAGCAGTCAAGTGCCTTAGGCACTATGCCACCAGAGTTCCCAAACAGCATCTAGTGGATTGGAGAACCTACCATATGTATCTGTGAGTCTTAGAAGAGAAAATGATGAGGATAGAGTTTAGAATGAAGTTAAGAGACCAGTGTTCAAGGGAGGGAGGAAGTGTCATACAGAAGATCAATGGTAGGGAAAGGAGTCCTCCAGATGCTGGAAGGGACCTATGTATGACTAGGTACTCACTTCCCTACCCACCCCTTGTCAGTCACCAGATCAAACTACAGAAATTTATCTCCTCCTGTCCTACCCCACAGTCAGGGGAGGAGACATAGGACCCATTGCCATGGGGAAGAAGAGAGTGTCCCTCTCCAAGGCAACACATCTTATCACTTACAATGCTAACCTTGGTTTATCTTCAAAGTCAACCTTAAAACCCACAGACACAGTGGAATCTCCCTCATCCAGAAAAATCTCACTGCTTGCTAGTGCCATTTTCCTGGAGCTTCCTATCCTACCACAAACAAAAACAGACTTAAAATATAACTGCAGGTTTGGTAATACACCAGCTGAAACTTACATTCAACCTCAATCACTCAAAGAGCATTATTTATATCAGCTCCTACATGGTTTTTCTGGAGTGATGGAGAGGTAATCACTGAAGAATCTCTGGTTTCTGAGGAGGGGAAAAGAAGAGGAAAATGTATAGGAAGAGAAGACTGTGTCAATGTCATGAGACAAAGTGAATGTGAACTGTTGTACAGAAACTGAATTTGCTCTGTAAACTTTC
>NW_006921630.1:1482577-1488471 GCF_000298275.1 Orycteropus afer afer
AACCTTCCTTCCGAGGAGTGGCTGGTGGGTTTGAACCGCCAGCCGTCTGGTTAGCAGGCAAGTGTCTTAGCCACTATGCTACCAGAGCTCCTGCCATAGGGATAGTGCCTCAGAAACCCAAGGAGGGGTTGCTATGAGTCAGATCCACTCCACAGCAGTGAGCTGCTTGAGCAAGCTATGCAGATGAGGCAACCGAGGTTCAGGGGCTTTGAATAAAATTTGGCTATCTTCAAGGAGTCCCTGGGTGATGCAAATGGTTAACATGCTCAGCCTGCTAACCTGAAGTTTTAGGGGCATGTCAGAAGAAAGGTCTGGTGATCTGTTTCCAGAATAATAAAAAAAAAAAAAGGCAGTCATTTAAAACCCCTGTGGAGCAAATTTCCGCTCTGACACACATGGTGTTGCCAGGAGTCAGAATTGACTTAACAGCAATTAGTTTGGTTTATGGTCATTCAGTGAATAAGTGGTGGATTGTCTGACACCAAAGTCCATGCTCTTCCCACTCCACCATACAGAAAAACAAGGAAAGAAAGGACAGTTCTTTGAAAAACCCTTCCCCGTCAGAGTCAACAACAATGCTTGGGATTTAAGGAATCTCAGTAGACAAAAACCCAAAGATTAGGTCTAACTATTTTTTTGAGCATCTGTGATGAGTATAGACACATAAGAAGTAGTACCTCATATACATGAGCTTACTGTCTAGCTACGGTGGGAAAATAAACAGAGCAAATTGTTAACTGATATAAAATAACTAGAGTTGTAGATAACAAGAGCTGTGGGACTTTGGAAGTAAGGGATAGCCATGTGAGATAGAATAATTATGGGAGGCCTTTATCAAGGAGAGAGACTTATACTAGTTCTTGCAGAATGAGTAGTATTTCAGGAAGCACACAAAGGGGAAAAGAGTACTTCAGAAAGGAAGAAATTATATGAACCAAAGCAGGGCCAATGTGGTCAATTCAAAGTCAATTTAAGCTTTAAGTTTCTGTAGGCCTAAACAGGAGCTTAAAGCTTGAATCAAAGAGGGTACGTGGATGCAGTGATGAGGACAGAATTGCTGGAGCAGAGATCTGAAGAAACACAGGACATTATGGAAATGATTGACAACCTTGAAAACAGAAGCATGTTAGAAAGTAGGGGGAAACCTAGTGAGTTTTTAGGATTTATCTGATACTAATTATTATTCTGATATTACCAGTAGAAAACTCAAGGTGAACAGAGTCCAGTGACATTGTCTACAAACAGCAGCGAGAGGGTATGACAGAGTTGGGAAAACCTCTACTCATTGTTCTGGTTTCTTTTCCAGGGGGCCCACTGGGAAAGCATTCCTAACAGAAGTCACAGATCCTTGCCTGTGCAAACTAAACATCTAAAGCACTTACACTGCCTTCTTTATAAGGCCATTTTATCACCTACAAAATAAATCACTTTAGGCACACTTTCCCACATATAGCTCAGAGATGTTTGTACTCAGCGCATAAAGAAAGCAATACACTTGTAAATAAGCCCCACTAACCACCAAATGAGTGAAAACATCAACAGAACACCACAATTTTGAGCTCAAAATTTTTTCCAACTGTCCTCAGTTGGGGAGAACCTTGATAAATAAGCATATGGCTTCCAAGGCCCCTTCAAGCATCTAACTGAATGAAGGAACACTATCATCATACAAATGCTGCAGGCAGCCAAGTGCATGAAAGTGTTTTTGATAAGAATGAGAGCTAAAATGGCTCTGTCAAGAAGCCATCATGGCTGAGCACCTGTTATCATCTTTTAAGTACCTGTCCTTAAATGGGTATGTACTGGATCTCATAGCCCATAATCATGACAGCATTATCTGTCCCATCAAAACATACCCCTAATTTAGCCCCATGTCTCTTGGTACAGAGTGGACATCCTATAAATAAATGTCTCGTGGATGGGCAAGTGAACATAAGAATCTTCTAACACACAACGTGTCCCAATTTATCACTTTGTGGGAAATAAGGCTGGCCTTCCTCCACCACACATCAGTTAACAGATAAAGACAATTTTGAAAAAAGCATGGATACACTCAATGATCCCCATTATAAGTATTTATCCTTCATTCATATGTGGATTCCCAGAGTGTCTGTGTATATAGTTGGCTGTAATTTACAATCATTCTTTACCATCTATTTCCTATAAGAGCTCTCTCATCTAAGTCAAGATTGTTCTCCCCATTGAACAGATAGTAAAACGGAGCTTAGAGAGACGCTGTACTATATTCAGGGTGCACAGTATGGTGAGAAGTGTTATTAAATGTAAAATGTGGAAAACTTCACAGTGCTGTAGTTAAGACTTTGGATCAGATAGATCTGAGAATAAATTTTGTTCACTCATTTTCTAGCTGTGTGATCTCGGGGAAACAGCTTATTAAGTTTTGGGTTGTACATTAAAATAGCACTTACTTCAGCATTGTTATGGTGCTTCAGATAATAGGGGACAAAGTACTTAGCACATGATGTGGCACATTGAGTGCTGGGGGGGGTGGGCACCCTCCTTCACCTGAATTCATGCTTCCATACATAGGAAGTCTCCATCAGGACAGCATTGCTCACCTCTCTGCACTTGCCCACCTTATGGAAAGATGAGAAACTGACCTGATCAATGAGTAAGAGGAAAAAAGAACTGAGCTGGCTACTCCCACTCCTTCTCTCTATATATACTTTTGGTGTCCGCCTATTCGAAGAAAATGCTCCTTCTGCTTTGTTCTCTACATTCTGCAAGTACTTAGCAGGCCAGCTCTATTTCCAAGGAGGCCTGGCATGTGGGGAATATAAGTTTGGTTAAAAAGACTGTTAGGCAAGCCTTTTGCCCACATGCTACATCATGCCTCCCAGTACAGTCTTATCAGCAATAAAGGAGATATTTTCATATCCACTTGCCTGTCTCTTGGTCTCACTCTGGCACTCAAATGATTCTGAACTCAAAGTAGAGAAGAAGGGTGACATTCATTGGGTCTGCTCAACCCCAACAATAAGTACTTCACAAATGGAAACATGGGGCAAAACTAAGGCATAGCTGTATGCCATGCTTTTACACTTAACTGTGTGAAATCATCAACAGGCTAGTTAGCATCAGTGCCAGTGGTTAGTAGACCATTTGAGTTCATATGAAGGGTAGTAGCTGCCATCTGCCAAGTTAGTATGAATAAATGACCCAATTTACTAGATGGCCGTCATGATTCTGGTGGGGAGGGAGTTGTATCCATTTCTACAAGTGACACAATGATGTCAGCATAGTTGTTGCATTATTACACCATGAACTATAGTTCTAATGGTCATGTAGACATTTTCTGATGATGGCTCCCTTTGGTCATATTTATTCTGTCATTATTATTGTTGGTTGAGGCAATAAAAATAATAATTACACACTGCAAGTAGACTTACAAAATTTAGGCATGTTGGTCAGCATGTGGTTTAGCTGTCAAATTGCTGCTGTGTTTTTATTTTTAAATTATGCTTGTAATGTGCCAGTGGTGATTACATGATAAGTAAACTCAGAAAATGAGATGAAAGGATGGAAAAAATTAAATAATAAATAACTAAAAATCAACACAGAAATACAATACTAGGTTAACTAAATTTCACGTTCTTGTTATTTAGAAATGAGAACATTTATTTCACCTGTTATTGCAGAGCATACTAGGACTCGGAAAAATTATGTTGGAATGTGAGATGATGTGAAGTGGTTTGGAAAGACAGGTAAATATAACCAAGAGAGATATGGAAGAAAACTGCTAAGTAACAGCTACCAATTGAATGGTCCTTTAGACATTGTTATTCATCTTCAGGTCTAAGATTTCTTATTGGGGGGGGGGAGAAAAAAAGGAAGAGGCAGGGCTAAGAGCATCTGAAAGTTAGAGAGATTGAGTATACCTTCACTGGGAAGGACCCTGGTTAACAAAAATTCCAAAACTGTACCTTGTACCAAAAACCACTTGTGCTCTATCTGGAGGTCATTATTTAATCTACCAAGTTCTCATTTCTATTAAGACAGTGAAATTGGGCTGGGAGAGGCCTGCATTTAAACCCTATGCCTCACTAAATTTTTAGTCACTAACAAAGAGCATGCAAGTTAATCAAAGTTCCTTGAGCTGGGAAAAAGAAAGGAGGAGATATTAAGACGAAGGCTGAACTTCAAGAGCCACAAATTATTTAAAGTGATTTTGACTCCTGAGGGAGGTAGAAAGGCTGAACTTCAGAAGACAGCCGTGGTCAGCAAATTCTCTTCCAGATTTAACATGGGTCCTTCTAGCCTTCTGCACACCTCTCATGGCCATCTAAACCCCTCAAATAGCTATCTTGCTCCACAGTTCCTAGTAATCACCTCTGCACAGAGTGTGGGAGGACGTAAAACTGCCAGGCAGCAGTGTGATTTACATGGTGACCCAAAGATGAAAGCAGTTTTTGCATTTATATTGGAAAAAACCCATTAACCGGATAATTTACATTTCCCTCTCAAATCTCCCTCTAGTGAGAACATTTCCAAGTTGTTGTCAATGTCCAGTCTTATGAAGAACATTAACTTCCATCATCACCACCATAATCATTAATCTACATTGTAGTGTGAAAATTATAGGGAAGTCAATTTTCCTATATACGTGTGCAAGGATGTCATTCTAGGTTTGACCAGCATCAACCAACTGGATGGAGAATGCAAATCTCTTAGCAATGGCCCCTGAAACAGTAAAGCCCATGCTAGAAAGTTATCATCCTATGAGGGTCTACAAAGGTGGTACAGGAAAAGAGGCACACTCTTAAAATTTCTAAATAATGCATTTACCTTGACAGACATTGTCAAATGTCAGTCATTCAAGTAATACCTTTATAATTTAATTTTTGCCATGTTCATGTACCATCTGAAATTTTAATCACTGTTTTTTATTAAAATTTATTTAAATCAATTTTTTGCTTAATCCAAATCTTAGTAACAAAATCAATGATATTATGAGTTTGACAGGACTATTATTTTTCTAATGTACATATTTTCTAATATCTATTTAAATATTATACATTTTAAAAGATGATAGCCCATGCACCTCCTAAAAATCTCATACCAATGCTAATTTCTTAGTTTTGAGGAGTTATGAAATTAGGCAATTAGGAAAAGTTAGATGAAGGCTATATGGGAATTCTCAGCATTAGTTTTACAACTTCTCTGTAAGCTTACCATTATTCAAAATAAGTTACCATTCTTTGGGTAATGCTGGCCTTAAATAGGGTTCTCAGGTAAACAGAAGCCAAGTTTCTTTGCCTTTAAGTTTGACTAGAATTTCTTTCTTTTTTTTTTTTTTTTAATTTTGCCCCTCTGATGTCCCATGGTTGATTGCGCCAAGGGATGCCTTTCTATAGAGTATGTGGGTGTGTCACCCTGGGTTGAGTGGTCTGCATGTACATCTTGTTTACTATTAGGCTGAGAGCCAGCCCCTAGGGGTGAGCTTTATTCCAGGCCCAGAATGTATCCCAGGACCATAGCATTGGGGGGTCTCACCAGACTCTATTATGACTCTTTAAGTTTGACTAGAATTTTATCAAGTCCTTGTGGAAAGTATCATTTTCGCATGTTTCCACAGGTCCTAACTTGCTGTTTATGATGCCATGGGAAATTCTGGGACATGAACTCTATGCCAGATTACTGGACTAAATGTGGGTAACTTAAAAGACTGCAGCCAGCATTATTCTCTATGGAGAGAGACTGAAAGCATTCCCCTTGCAAACTGGAACCAGACAAGGATGCCCTCCATCACCAGTTCTATTCAACATTGTACTGGAAGTCCTGGCCAGGGCAATAAGGCAAGAAACAGAAATCAAAGGCATCCAAATTGGTAAGGAAGAAGTCAAACTATCCCTTTTTGCTGATGATATGATCCT
>NW_006921630.1:1489740-1491011 GCF_000298275.1 Orycteropus afer afer
TAATCCAATTAAAAAATAGGCAGAAGACATAAATAGACACTTCGCCAAGGAGGATATTCAGGCATCCAACAAACATATGAAGAAATGTTCACGATCATTAGCCGTATGTTTTTGATGCAAATCAAAACAACAATGAGATACCATCTTGCCCCAGCACTAGTAGCAAAGTTTAACAAAACAGAAATAACAAATGCTGGCGAGGATGCGGAGAGATTAGGACTCTCATACACTGCTGGTGGGACTGTCAAATGGTACAACCACTGTGGAAAGCAGTATGGTGATTCTTTAAAGTTGGAATTAGAAATACCATTTGACTCAGCCATTCCATTACTAGGTATATATCCTAAAGTAAGAGCCAGGACAAGAGCAGATATATGCACACCTATGTTCATCGCAGCACTATTTACAATAGCCAGAAGATGGAAACAACCTAGGTATCCATCAACTGAAGAATGGATAACCAAACTATGGTACATACACACAATGGAATACTGTGTGACCCTAAAGAATAATGTAGAATCTGCCAAACACCACATAACGTGGATGAATTTGGAGGACATTATGATGAGTAAAATAAGTCAATCACAGAAGGACAAATATTGTATTATTCTGTTATTGTAAAAAGTCAAGGAAAGGTTTATATATATATATATGGAAGGAAATTTTCTTTGTTGGTTACCAGGGGTGGGAGGCGGGAGGGAACACTATAAAAATTATTAAAATAAATAATAAAAGACTGCGGCCAAGACAGTTTAGGACAGGAACTGGAAGTGGAACCCCATGATTTACAGTTATCTTTGGGCTAGTATAACCCATTGGATAACAGCCTTGATGGTTTAGAAGCAATCTTGTCTAACTGGAGGTACCACAGCTTTCATATGCATGGGATTGTTATGAGTAATCTCTTACTGAACACAAGGAATCCACATGGGTCATAATAAGAGTGTAGTCTCTTCCCACAAAGATACTTTGGTTCTGTAAAATAGTTCCCCAATATGTATGCCATGACATTCTGGTATGCTGCAAATGGATGCAAGTGTGGTTAATATTCTCTCCCTACCCTTGGGTTAACCAGTGGGATCTAGTGTAGCCACAGCCCAAGACTCATCATCTCCAGCTGTGAGCAAACATTCAATTTATTGCAGGGAGACTTATAGATACAATTTTTAGAGTTTCCATGTCATAAAAATATTTGGGTTCTGGTAGCATAGTGGCTAAGGCACTTGACTGCCAACCAGAAGGCTGGAGGTTCAAACCCACCAGCCACTCCT
>NW_006921630.1:1491111-1499975 GCF_000298275.1 Orycteropus afer afer
CTACTTCCATAGTGATACTGCCTCGGAAACCCAAGGAGGGGTCACTATGAGTCGAGTCTGACTTAACGGCACATAACAACAACAACAACAACAAATACAGGATCTTCCAGAGTGTTTTAAATCCTTAAATATCTGATATCCTAGGTTCTGGTCCTTGAATTGCCTAAGACTCATCCATTGGGATTCTTTCATCTGCAACTTTGGAGAAATCAACTTTCAGCTCAGTTCCTCTAATGAAAAACGAAGCTGGAAATGCCTTAGATTTATAATTTCTGTGTTACAGTAGCTCAAACTCTTCCAATGCATAAAGACAGGGAATTCTGGAAGTTCTGTAGAACGATAATCACCTCTCCCTTTTTTAAACTCAAAACCTCTAGGAAATAAGTCAACAAAATCTCTCAATTGCCTTCCCTTGTGACCTTTAGGCACCAATAACAGCATGTCTCCCAGTCTCACTGTACATCCAAAATCCTGAATAAAATGGCTAAAGAAAAGGGCCTCCGGAAGCCCCTTTAATTCCATGACTGTGAGATTCTTAGTCAACCACTTTTCCTTCCTGATCCATAGAAATTTCCCACATAGCTAAAAGGGAGAGGGGAGCAATGAAACAAATCAAATTTAATTGGTAGAGGTTATTCTGTGTGTATAGAGCTCTGCACTCCACAGGAACCACTAGATGTTCATTATAGCTCAGTAACAAAAAATAGAGTTGAGAGTAGAATAAGGAGACCAGAGATCTTTATACATCCATTCATTCATTCCTCAAGCAATGAGTATCAGTTATGCACTAGCTCTGGCTCAGAGACTAGAAGAAACAGGCATACAAGCTAATAGGTTACACTGTGGGAAGAGTAATAGAGATGTAAACCAAGTGCTGCAACATTCACATGAAACAGAGTTAATTATTCTTGGGCCAGTTCCCAGCCGAGGTGCCATGTGAGTTAAGTCCATGGTTCACAAACTTCTTGGTTTCACAAGTCCTTTTTGCTCTTAAAAATCATTGTGAATCCCAAAAAGCTTTTGTTTATATATTCTACACCTATAAGGAGACCAGGGATCTTTATACATCCATTCATTCATTCCTCAAGCAATGAGTATCAGTTATGCACTAGCTCTGGCTCAGAGACTATCAGTAAGGAGCTCTGATGGTGTAGTGCCTAAGGCATTTTACTGCAATGTTTACCATAACTGAAATTAGAACTGAAGAACATTTTAACTACTTCTTAAAACATTTAAAAATAACAATATCTCATTACATGTTAGCATGAATTATATATTTTATGAAAAATATTTTCCACTAAAAAAATAGAAGAGTAGCATTGTTCTACATTTTTGTACATCTTTTTAATGTCTAGCTTAATAGAAGAGCCAGCTTCTCACCTCTGTGTCTGCATTCAATACACTGCAACATACAATTTTGATTGATTGATGTATCTGAAGAAAATCCTGTCTCACAAAGATATCTAGCTGTAAAAGGGAATAGTATTTTAACAGCCATTTCAGATAAGTGTGGATATTTTTCTTTGATATTACACCAAAAATCAACATATATGAATTTCTTACAGATAAGTGGAAATGTGGAAACTGAAATCACACGCTGAATAACCTGTACACTTTTCCTTAAAATCCACTGTCCACGTTGAAATCTGAATATGCTTTTTGATCCATGCACAGTTTTGTAACATCATGCCTTGGTCACTCGGAAAATACTAGTTCATATATATATACACAGATATATATCCTGCAAGTTAGCACATTTCATTATGTAATTTCTAAAACTCTCATTAATAGTATCACCAATCTAGTCCTAGTGAGTGGTACACCATCCAATCTGCAGCCTATATGACTATGAGACCAGAAGAACTGGATAGTGCCTGGCTACCACTGTCATCCACTTGGAAGGGGATCTATGTAGGAGATCCTTGATAGAGAGGGAGAACAATGGAGCAAAACTCAAAATAATTTGGAGAAAAAAAGAAAAAAGGAGGGGGACCAGGTTTGCTGGTCTGATAGAGCCTGGTGGAACCACTGAGACTATGGCCCCTAGCTGTCCTTCAGGTCTGGAATTGAACACACACCTGTGGCTTCCAGCCAAACAAAAGACAGGCATATGAGTTGAACATTTACCCGGGGTAGATACACTCCTTGGAGAGAACAATCATGGGAGAAAGAAGGGCTGCTTATGCACAGGGAGACAGCTCAGGGGGCAGGAGTGCATGGAGAGATGGACACGGGAAAAAGGAAACTATGGGGAGGAAGTGGGAGGGGAGCTGTTGCATTGTGGTAAACCGTGGTCAATGTCATGAGACAAAGTGTATGTGAACTGCTGTATGGAAAGTGAATTTGCTCTGTAAATTTTCACCCAAATCACAATAAAAAAAAATACTAATATCTCATAAAAAAATACTATCACCAATCTCATCAGAGAAGTCTAAGTATTAGAAAACTGTCAAGCTTCCTCTGGTAGGTACAAGTTTTTACAAAATTCACATTTTTCTCTTGAAAGTTTGAATTTTACCACTGGCAACAAATACTTCAGTTGTATTCATTTTGTTTATTTTCAAAGAAATGTTGACCAAATAACCTAGTCTGAATAGTCATAGTTTGCTTGTCAGTTGTTCTTTCAAGTAAAAGTGGTTTTCCAAGAAAGATGCAGCTAGTTCAGCTCACAACTCAAATAATCACACTTTACCTTGTAGCAGAAATGCTTTAAGTGTACTTCATATTTTGTCCCCAAAATAGTAAAAGAACATGTACTCAAGAGTCAGTATTTGATAAATTAATAATCTGTATAGCTTTATCAGAGTCCCTGGATAGTATAAACAGTTGGCATGCTCAGCTGCTAACTGAAACATTGGTGGTTCAAGTCTACCCAGAAGTGGCTCAGAGAAAAGGCCTGGTTATCTATTTTTAAAATATCACCCACCGAAAACCCCACAGAGCAGATCTACTAGGGCACACATGGGATAATCATTCATCAGAATGGAATGGACTTGACAGCAACTAGTACACAGCTTAGGAGCTCTGGTAGCATAGCACCTAAGGCACTTGACTGCTAACCACAAGGCTGGCAGTTCAAACCCACTAGCCACTCCTTGGAAGAAAGGTTGGGCAATCTACTTCCATATGATACCACGTCGGAAACCCAAGGAGGGGTCACTATGAGTCGAGT
Organism: Orycteropus afer afer; assembly: GCF_000298275.1. Classification (NCBI taxonomy): domain Eukaryota; kingdom Metazoa; phylum Chordata; class Mammalia; order Tubulidentata; family Orycteropodidae; genus Orycteropus; species Orycteropus afer. The sequence continues at coordinate 1,494,284 of NW_006921630.1, forward strand.
CCGACTCGATGGCACATAACAACAACAACAACAGTATACAGCTTCATCAAGGACTTCCCTAAGTGAAAATGACTTAAATATATATATATATATATATATATATATATATACTGCAAGTGAGCATGGTGAAAAGTAGAGTAACAACGAGTAGAGTTTGGTGTTACTGTATTGATTTCTGCTAAGAAATGCACTCCATTTGCACCATCAGTGCAAATATCATCTCAGTGAAAAAGATAGATGATATCTTAGTATTACAGTGAGAGCTGAAACTCCACAAGACTCTCTTGTTTTTCCAGGTCTCTCAAGTTTTCTGCTTTTGACAGAATGCAGTCTTACCACTTTTCTATTACTCATTGTAGTAGAAAATATTCGAGTTTTCCTTCTCTGACCAGTTTCTACCTTACACAGGTTCCGGCTTTCACAGATTTTACTGTGTTATGCTAATAGTTTGTACTTCATGGACTCCCTAGAAAGGGTCTCATGAATCTTTGGGGAGGTCTGTGGAACACTTTGAGAATCACTGACCTAGAAAAAGCTTCTCAGGAATTAACCTGGTGATGTTCAGTAAAACCAAGCACAACATGCATTCACTAAGTGCGTACTCGGTGCCAAGCAAGCACTGTGCTAGAAGATGGGGCTACAGAGGTGACTAAGAACATTCTTATTTAGGTGTTTACAATTTCATGAGCTATGCAAATAAGGAAAAAAGAATTTGAGAATTACATGGTATTACTAAGGAGGGGCTTTGGGAGCTCTGGTAGCATAGCGGCTAAGGCACTTGACTGCTAACCAGAATGCTGGCGGTTCAAACCCACCAGCCACTCCTCGGAAGGAAGATGGGGCAATCTACTTCTGTAGTGATACTGCCTAGGAAACAAAAGGAGGGGTCGCTATGAGTTGGGTCCAACTCGACGGCACATAACAATAATAACAACAAGGAGGGGCTTTATGAGAATATAGAAAAAGGGAAGGGACATTTAGAAGTTTCCTAAAAGGAGGTTATATGTAAGAGGTGTATTGAAAAACAAAAGGAATCAGGAATAAAAATGAAAGAGAGAAAAACTGTTCAATACTCCTGAAATATGAAGTGGAGGTGAGTTGTTGAAGTTATCTGGAGGTTGTCTTCCCTCTTTCCCTCTCCACATGTGGTCTAGGAGTTTGACCTCATCTCTAATAATGTGTCCTGATTAGTTTAAGTCAATCAGTTGTTGAATCCTTCCTGACATAGAGAATGGTCCAGGCATGGGCAGGACTAATTAATTCAGGCAGAAGAGCAACAAGGAGTGTCTTGCAGGGGACTCTAGGAGAAAGTAATCTGACCTAGATTCAAAAACTCCTCAGGATTTACTCTGGGGAAATTCAGTTAATCCAAGCACAACATGCCATTCACTAAATAATCCTGACTGTTCCTCTAGGCAATTTTTCAAATGGATATGATACCTGGAACCACCCTTACTACCAGACAGGGGATGAAGCCCACACACAGAGAATGGCAAAGCCATGAGAACTGTGAAGCCCTGGTAAAATGAGCCTGATTATTTCTTTCAGTTACCAGAGTCAATGACTCCCCTTTATTATTTATGTCAGTTCAAGTACAGTTTTCTCATACTTGCAATGGACAAGTTCTAAACCAATTTGAGGTTAATTTGAGATGATACTAGAGAGCCAGGAACTAAATCGTGTTTTAACTTGCGCATCTTGCTAAGGATCCTGGGCATTCTCCTTAGTTCTGAGAGCCAATCAGGTATCATAAGCTAGAAATAACTTGCCCTTTGAAAGTGTCACCAACTGATTTTGTAAAGACTTTTTTTTTTTTTCTTTTTTTAACGCCCTAGACTTGCTGGCCTTCTTTCAATTTTCCAAGTTTCCTTTCTAGATTAAATAGATGTGTTGGGAAAGGACAATTTCAAGGAGGATTAACAGTGGCAAATGCAACAGACAGCCATTAAAATGAGGATAGGAAAGTGTTCCTGGGATTTAACATTAGGTTGTCAACAGTGACCTCAGTGCAATGCAGCAGACAATAACCTGACTGCTGCTGGGAAAAGAAAGAGACTGATAGGGTGCTAGCTAAAAGACTACAAAGGTAAGTGGATAATTTACTGTTTTTTAGGATAGAAGAGACGCAAGTATATTTATAGGCTGAAGGAGAGAAACTAGGAAAGCAGAAGATTAAAAAAAGCCCACTGCTATCAAGTCCATGCCAACTGATAGTGACCCTGCTGGGTTTCCAAGGCTATAAATCTTTATGCAAGTAGACTGCCTCATCTTCCTCCCATGGAGCAGCTGGTGGTTTGAACTGCCAACCTTCTGGTTAGCAGCCAAATGCTAACTATCAACTATACCACCAGAGCTCCTTAGGAAAAAGAGGAAGAGAGCTACAGTAAACACATAGAAGAGAGGAAGATACAGAAAATAGATGCAGCAAAGTCCCAGCAAAGATACTCTAGGGTCTGTGAAGAGAAGACTGTCTATATTATTTTTCATTGCATACCATGAGCCTAGTATCATGGGTGGTACTTAGATTCTGGAGGTGAGATGGTATGGATGAATTCCAAAGTAGGTCTAGTTTTGAAGATGAACTAGAGATAATTTACTCCTGATAGACTCAATTTTCTAAGTTAAGTATGAGGTAAGGTTTTTGCTAAGTGTGAACATGTGGGAAATAAGTTGGATACTTAATATCTTACTAAAGGCTAGAAATAATCACTTAGCAATATGAGAAGAAAGGTTGACTAAGGACGATAAAAAATTAATAAGCAATGTTGAGGACCAAACTGAGATTAGAACCCAGGATTTATAGTACCTTTAATCCACACAGTTAGGAGAATTTATACACATATTTAAGCATTCACACATACTTCAGCATTCATCTGGAAGTAAAATGAAAACATGTAGATTTTAGGAAATTGAGCCACATTTGGACTTTTGACTAGTAGATATTCTAAAATGACAAGAAGCAATAAAATTGAAGCCTTTGATTAAAAAAAAAAAAAAGTACTTCAGGAAAAAGAAGAGATGATGGAAATGTTCTACTCAAAAAAACCTCACTGTCATTGAGTTGATTCTGAGTCATAGTGACCCGCTTTGGGTTTCTGAGGTGGTAAATCTTTATGGAAGTAGATTTCTCAGTTTTCCTTCCAAAGAGTGGCTGATAGGTTTGAACCACCAACCTTCTGGTTAGCAGTCAAATGCCTTAGGCCACCATGCCACCAGAGCTCCTCAGAAGTGTTCCGCTAGGCATGGTGAAAATAAAATGATCAATGAAATGGTGATTATCAAAGGATTATCATAGGATCGAATGTCTGTCAGAATGAAAGGGTGAGCATGAGAGAGCTAGAAAGAAGAATTTGTGGTACAAATAGAGCCAGTCACAGAGTTGTAGAACTATTAGGGATGAGGACATATGACCATAGTTGTTTTTGTTATTAAGTGCCATCGAGTCAATTTTAACTCATAGAGACCCCATGTGACAGAGCACACCTATCCCCTAGGCTATGGGTGAGTAAAATAGAATTTTAAAGATCAGTAGAATTATGGAAATCAAGAAGGAGAAAAGTAGAAAGTTGAATGTACTGTCTATCTCAAGGACTGGCAAACTATAGCCTGTGGGCTAGCTGCCTATTTTCGTAAATTATGTTTTCTTGAAACACAGCCATGTCCATTCATTTGCATATTGTGTATGGTTGCTTTGCACTACAGGGTCTAAATTGAGTAGTCCTAACAATGACCATACACTATGAAAAAAATTTAAAAAACTAAACTACAAGTTACTGATTGGCCCTTTAAGAGAAAGTTTGTTGACCCTAGTCTACATGATTAATAAAATGTTCTTGGATAAAGGCTGGAGATAGAATCAAGGGGCATTACCAAGCATATTGGTGAATGGCCTGAAAGCTTACAAATGGAGGACACTGGGAGGGGCTGAAGATGAGAACTTCCAAAAAGAAGGTGTCTTTGGGAAGAAGAGTGGAATTGTATAGGTCTAAAAGAATGATTCTTAAGTTTTTTAATGATATAGATCTGTGGCAGGGACTATACTTTTCCCACAAAATTTTATGCTTCTTTCCTTCCTTTCTTAAATTCAAGCTGAATACATGATCACCTAGTAAAACCGCATTTGCCAGGCCCTCTGCTGGGATTCTGACCATGTAAAAAAGTTCTGAAGAATTGTATGGGAGTGGAAGGGATTGTGCAACTTTTCTCTCATTTGCTTAAATAAAAAAGAAATTGTTACCCTGGTCTTCTGCCTTTTCCCTTCCTGAGAGCTGAAACGTACACATTGGTGACCCTATTTTCCACATGCAGAAGAGGATAAGGCCTGGAGGATGGCAGAGCACCAAGGTGGTAGCATCCTGGACCCTTGAACAACTAACTGCATGAAGTGGAGCTGCCTTGCCGAACTGAACACAACTATCCTTATTTATTCTACCTTATTCTGCCTGAGGTAGAATAAGCTTTTCTTCTTTAAATCTCTTCTTTTAACATCTCTTTGAGGTCTAGGGACATAATGCCTCAGGCATTTGACTGCTAGCCAGAAGGCTGGCAGTTCAAACCCACCAGACACTCCTTGGAAGGGAGACTGGGAAATCTACTTCTGTAGAGATAACACCTCGGAAACCCAAGGAGGAGTCGTTATGAGTTACATTGACTCGATGGCAGTGTTTTATTCTAGAAGATTCACTCCTATCCTATTTATAGAACCCCTTTAAAAATCTGATTTAAGTTACAAATCCTCTTTCTAGGAAACTGCATTTACACATAAAGTTTAACACTCAATGGACCCTGGAGCCCACAAATGGTGCTGAGGCTAAGAACACCTGGCACAGAGGCAGTGGTCAAGAACAAAGGGAATGGCCACCTCTCCCATGTGCCTGGGAAACATTCTGAAAAACTGTGCAGAGGGAACTTTTCAACAAAGTAGCCACTCTTGTCCATGTACCCTTTCACTTATGGCATTGATGGACGTTAGACTGAAAAGAATCATCCAAAGAGCACAGGGAAGGACAGGAGAGTGGACATGGGGGAGAGAATAAGGTCAAGACACAGGACAAAATTATGATGGGGAAAAGTAAGTAAGAGAGAATTTTAATTCTCAGAACTCATCTTTCAGGGAAATTTCAGATGTCTAGAGAAAAACTGCACAATTCAAAACCGTCAGTCAGGGCCAAGACAGCTGCTAGACTGGCTCAGTACGCTTCCAGGTAATGCTACATGCATATAGATGATATTGGAAATGGTGCCTCTGCAGACATGTTGTGTGGCAAATTCACTGTCAGTATTCCCTTCCTACTTTGCTGACATAGCTATCGAGAAACAGACAATGGCAAAAGATTTCTCTAGGCACAGTTAGGTTTTATATGCTTAGCCTACTGCCCACTCACACAAAGGTTGTCAACCTTTGCCATGAGTGTCAAAAATGACATCTAAATATTTCTATACTGTATAATCTTTCACACATCTTGGCCTTTATACTTTCTGCTTACTACTCCCTTAGGCTGGAGCCCAAAATTTCTCCCCAAAACCCAGAACTCTCCTGGTTACCAGGCTAAATCCCACCATCATCTGAATCTCAATTTAGATGATTTCCTCTGTCTGGTTTAGGTGTCCATTTTTTTTTTTTTTTTAATTTTATTTTGATTTGGGTGAAGATTTACAGAGTAAATTCACTTGTCATACAGCAGTTCACATA
>NW_006921630.1:1507210-1509553 GCF_000298275.1 Orycteropus afer afer
TGGGTATTTTCACGCAAATTCTTCTGCTAATTGGGGTTTAGTCCAATTCTGTATCCTTCCCTTCAAGGCTTAAGGGTCCATGATTATCTTCTGTGTCTGTGTTAATTGGTTTCCCTTTTCTTTGTTGAAGAGGGTCTGTGCAATCCTTCTGCCTAGTCTGCCATCTTGCCAGAACTCCCGGTGTCCATTTTTGTATTGCCAAAGCAACCAACTCTTCTTTCATTCATTGTACTCAACCATTTGTATTGTGCAATGACTAATGTAATAGGATCCACAGATAAGATCTGTCTTATTTATTAAAATTTTTCTTAAGTAAACAGAGAAAAAAACTTGAAAATTATTTTTATGAAATAAAATACCAAATCTTGACAAAGATTACATACACACACAAAGAAAGCATCAGACTAACTTCACTTATGGATACTGATATAAAATAACTTTAATAAAATATTATCAAATAGAACCCAACATTAAATGAAATAAATAACTCATCATGACCAAGCAAGGGTTGTTCTACAAATGCAGGGATGGTTCAATACTAGGAAATGTACTTGAATAATTTATCCTTTTAATATAGCTAAGGAAAAAACCCTGATAATTTTCTTTACAGATACTGAAAACGTCTATTTTTAAAATTCAACAACCATACTTTATAAGGGAAAAAAATTCTATTCTTCCTTAACATGATAATTTTTATCCATCTTAACCTAAAAGCTTGTATAATAATTAAAGGTTAGACAGCATTGCTGTTATCACTGAAGTTCGGAACAAGATAAGAATGCACATTATCACGTTTTCATTTGACATTGAATTGAAGTTACTAACCAGTATAATTTTAAAAAAGAAATGAATTAGAGGTACAAAAATTTGATGAGTAAAAATTATCACTATTCATGTATTATATCTATATGCCTAAAATATCCAAGAGAATCAATTGAAACTCTATGATAGAGAATTTAGTAAGATAGTGGGTGTTGAAAATTAACACAAAGACATCCACAACTTTCATGTGCACAAAGTCTAACCATTTAAAATGTATACAAAAAGAGATTCAAAATGGAGTCTCATCAGTAATCACCATGCTAATTCCCTCTAGCATCTTAGTGCTTGAAAAACTAGCTACAGCAGTTTGAATTAGGGATTCTGGTGCTCTGAACAGCTCACTGAGTCAGAGGGCACCAAACTCAGAGGAGTAGAATTAAAAGAAAGATACAGGGGAAAAAACTAAAGAAGATGTATCCTGTGGAGCATCGATAGGCAGCCAAGAAAGTCCATTAGAGACTTCACTGGGGGAGCAAGTGGCAGGCAAGAACAGCCATCTGAGACCTCCCTGGGTCAAGGCAGAAGACACACCATACCAACATACCAGCAACCACACCAGCATACCAGCGATCACCCCAAGGATCTACCTTCAGCACCTGATTTTATCTGTAACTTGGGTCAGCTAGGTGCAAACGGGCACATCCAACACCACTGAAATCCAAGCAGAGAGTCCATCGGTGCTCCTGGAAGGTGGGCTGGCACCCCCCTCAGCGGTTCACTGAATAAGCTTGGGTCAGCTTAGTGGCACCGAGAGGTCTGCAATTGACTGTATCACTAATATTGGGATCACAAATTACTAGCAGGCACTCTCCTGACTCCAGCACAGCCAAAACTGAGTACATCTTTGATGTCGCAGGTGGGCAAACTCACAGAGGAACTCCCGAGCTGATCATGGTCTGGGTGGGTTGGCCCGGTGCCCCAGGCAGGCAGGGCCAGAGAGAGAAACCACTACAGTGCATCATGGACTGGGAAGTTGCTTTGGGTTGGCTTTTTGGTGCCAAGGGGCCTCAGGAGTGGCGTTTTTGTGTGTGTCTGAGCCTGGTGGAAAGTGGCAACCCCATAATAATTGGAGTCTTTGCTGAAATTGAGCTGTGGGACAGTAAATAACAGTACGACATCATTGGTAGCAGACTGCTCAAAGCACTAGAAACCACCCCTAGCAATAACAAGCTTTCCTTCTTCTACTCCCACCTTCTCTGCCAATAACTTCATTCATCTAGTAGAAGAAACCATATTCAGCCAGCACAAAACCTCCTGGTTTGAACCCTAAACCCTCATTAGGACAAACAGAAACCCATATCCACATTCCAAACAGTGATTCCACCACCACAAAGAAAACTGCAAAGCAACCCAGCATACCTGAAATAATAATAAAATAAAATAAAATACACCAGTTTCACCTTTTCAAAATATTAAACCATAAAACCAAGACAAAACAAATCAATACGTAACCAACAGTTAAAGATAACTTCAAAATGTCTAGGAAACAACAGGGAACCTCAAATCAAACAAACAAACAAA
>NW_006921630.1:1510113-1512463 GCF_000298275.1 Orycteropus afer afer
GAGAAAATTGTGAAAGACCAGCTAACAGAAAATTTCCCCATATCATGAAGGAAGAAAAGATATTTGTCCAAGAAGCTCATAGAACCCCATACTAGATAGATTCCAAGGGAAAAACACTGAGGCATATTATAATCAAACTCTCCAAAACCAAAGACAAAGAAAAAATTTTGAGACCTGCCCAGGACAAAAGAAATATTATTTATAATAATCAAACAGTTAGGCTGAGATCTGATTACTCGGCAAAAAACCATGCAGGCAAGAAGACAATGGGATGGTATATATAAAAAACTGAAGGAAAAGACCTTCCAACCAAGAATCCTATATCCAGCCAAATTATCCATCAAATATGAGGGCAAAATCAAGATGACAAACAGAAATTAAGGGATTTTGTGAAAACCCAACCAACCCTACAAGAAATGCTTAAGGAAATCCTTCCAATAAACAACTCACAACAGAGATCAACAAAACCAGGATATGTGGCATCAACACTAAAACCAAATCAGAAATAGATACTCAAAACAAGACCATAAATATCAAGGAAGTCAATCAGCACACAATAATAGCAACTAACCTATCAGAGGGAATAAAACTTCTAGGTATAGACTTTGAAATGGAGAGGGAAACAGGACAATGTCTTCACAGTACGCACTGTTTTAAAAATATAGAGACAAGAATATACTCAAAGGTAACCACAGAGAAAAGTAACAATCCTTCTAAGCAAATCCAGAAGGAAGGAAAGAAGGGTTTAATAAGCACAAAACTATAAAGAAAAAAAGGGAGAAACCATTAGCCAACAAACTGAACACAGCACAGAAAAGTATATGGACCAAAGAAGCACCAACAACATGACAAAAAAACACAATAGAATGACAGCAATCAACTCATACCTATCATTAATTATACTCAATGTGAATGGACTAAATGCACCTATCAAGTGAAAGAGAGTGGCAGACTGGATAAGAAAAGAATACCCATCGATATGCTGCCTACAAGAGATCCACATTAGACACAAAAATAAAAAAAAATTAAGAGTTAAGGGATGGAAAAAAAAAATATACCAAGCCAATGGAAACTAAAAAAGAGCAGGAGAACTCATACAAAATTGATTGATTTCTGATAAAATAGACATTAAGGTGAACAACATCATAACAGATAAGGAGGGACATTATATGATGCTGAAAGGGTCAACTGACAAAGAAGATGTTATAATAATAAATATTTATGCACCCAATGAAAATACTCCAAATTACGTGAAGCAAATATTAACTGAATTAAAAAGGATAATAGACAACTCTACAATAGTAGTAGGAGACTTTAACACACCACTTTCAAAGAGGGACAAGTCAACTGGAAAAAAATTCAACAAGGATACAGAAGAACTCAACAATACAATCAACCAACTCGACCTCATAGACATATAAAGAGCATTTCACCCAACAAAAGCACAATTCACATTCTTTTCCAGTGCACATGGATCCTTCTCCAGAACAGATCATATGTTCTGACATAAAACAAGCCTCAATAAGTTCAAAAGCATCAAAATACTGCAAAACACCTTCTCGGATCACAATACTATAAAATTAGAAATTAATAAAAGAAAGAGCAAGGATAAAGAATCAAGCATATGGAAGCTGAACAACTCACTGCTCAAAAACTACTGGGTAACAGAACAGATAAAAACTGAAATTAAAAAAAAAAATTCCTAGAAACAAATGAGAATGCAGATACATCATACCAAAACCTATGGGACACAATGAAAGTAATACTCACAGGACAGTTTATAGCAATAAATCCATGTCTCAAAAAAGAGGAAAGAAACAAAATCAACACTCTAACTCATCAACTTCAACAATAAGAAATAGAACAACAAAAGAATCCTACAGTATCTAGAAGTAAGGAAATAATAAAGATCAGAGCAGAAATAAACAGAAAACAAAAAAATCAGAGAAAAAGAGCTGGTTCTTCGAAAAGATTAATAAAATCGATAAACCACTGGCAGACCTAACAAAAGAAAAGAAAGATATGATCCAAATCACAAGAATTGTAAATGAAAATGGTGCGATCACAACAGAAACAAAAAAGATACTGACAGAATATTATGAAAAACTTTACACCAACAGATTTGAGAACCTAGAAGAGATGGACAAGTTTCTAAAATCACAAGACTTACCTCAACTATCCCACTCAAGGATAGAATACTTGAACAGACCCATAACAAGGGAAGAAATTGAACAGGTCATATAAAAACTTCCCACAAAGAAAAGCCCTGGCCTTGATGGCTTCACTGGAGAATTCTATCAAATATTCAGAGAAGAATTGACACCTATGCTACTCAAGCTATTCCAGAACA
>NW_006921630.1:1513943-1515334 GCF_000298275.1 Orycteropus afer afer
AAATTAAATTCTTGTATGCATCAAAAGATTTCATCAAAAGGCAAAAAGAGAACCTACAGATTGGGAGAAAATATTTGCCTATGACATATCTGATAAAGGACTTATCTCCAAAATCTATAGAAAACTTCAACACCTCAACACCAAAAAGACAATCCAATTCACAAATGGGCAAAAGACTTGAACAGACACTTCACTAAAGAAGATATATAGGGAGCCAACACATGAGAAATTTCTCTTGACCATTAATCATTAGAGAGATGCAAATCAAAACAACAATGTGATATCATCTCACCCTAGCAATAATAGCAAAGTTCAACAGGTCAGAAAGTAACAAAGGGCAGTGAGGTTGTGGAGAGATTGGAACTCTTGTGCACTGCTGGTCGATTGTAAAATGGTACAACCATTGTGGCAAACAGTATGGAGTTTCCTTAAAAAACTGAAAATAGAAGTACCATTTGACCCAGCAAGTCCATTATTAGGAATATATCCTGAAGAGCTGAGAGATAGCACATGAACAGACATATGTACACCTATGTTCATTGCAGCACAATTCACCATAGCAAAGAGATGGAAACAACCTAAATGCCCATCAACGGATGAGTGGATAACCAAATTAAGGTATATCCACACAGTGGAATACTATGCTACATTAAAGAACAATGAGGGATACACGAATCATCTCGCAACATGGATGAACCTGTAGGACATTATGATGAGTGAAATAAGTCAATCACAGAAGGACAAGTACTGTATGAGCCCATTACTGTAAAAAGACAGAGAAGGGTTTGTTTGGGAAAGGGAATTCACTTAGAAGGTTACTGGGATGGTGAGGGAAGGGGAAGGATTAATTTCAGTCTAGTTGGGGCCTACACGCTGACATGGGTAGGGAGAGGGATATACGGGAAGGATATATGACCACCATGATAACATTAGGAAATGGGAGGACACCAAATTGTGCACATAAGAGATACAGGACAGATGCTAATACCAACCAATGTGTCCACAATACTGCATTGCCATTAACACCAAACACTAGGCTATACAGATAAACATATAAACATGTGAGATGATCAGATAGGGATCAGTGAACAGAAGTATACTCTAGACCAAGGACAAATTCAGCTGAGGCTAATCTTGCACAGACACCAGTGATACAAAATACCTGCAGCCCTTATAGAAACAACAGAAGACAAACAGAGTAATCCCTCACAGACAACCAGACACTATGGGAGAGAGATCCAATAGATCTAGTGTCTCAGGACCATAGCACTGGGGGACACCAGACTCAATTCACACAACAAAATACATAAAAGCATTGCTCCATATCCTACACTGGTGAGTAACGACTGGAGTCTTAAAAACTTTCAAGCGGCCATCTAAGATGCAGCTAA
>NW_006921630.1:1515489-1516632 GCF_000298275.1 Orycteropus afer afer
AACCACTCAGGAAAAGATAAAATCTGGAGATCATGGATAGAGTGGGAGGAAAAACATGGAACAAAATCCAAAAACTCAATAATGACCAGAATTACTGGTCAGATGAAATCTGGTGAGACTCCCAATACTATGGCCCTGGAATACATTCTGTGCCTGGAATAAAACACACCCCCAGGGGCAGGCTGTCAGCGCAATAGTTAACAGGATGTACACACAGACCACTCAACCCAGGATGATGGACCCACATACTCTATGGTAATACATCCCTTAGAGCAATAGACCATGAGACACCAGAGGACCAACATTCAAATTGAAGAAATGCAGGACAAACAGGAATGCATAAATATGAGGGGCACATGGGGAGGGTTATAGGGTAGGGAGGGGAGGAGACTGGGTTAGGGTTGGACATGGTGAATGAGGAATGAAACTAAATGTATGCGTTGCGTTGAATGTAAAACAAGCTCTTACAAAAATGTATATAAACAGATAATACTCTTACAAAAGCAAAAAAAAAAAAAGGGTAAAAAGGCTAGAAGCAAATCTAATGTGAAATATGCAAGAATTATATGAAAAATGCTAAAACACTAAAGGGCAGACCAGAAGGCTTGGACAAATGCAAATATACCAAGTTCTTAAACAGAAAAATTCAACATCATAAAGATCTTAATTCTTCCTTAGCTGATTTAAAAATTTAGCATGATTTTCAACAAAAGTACCACTATTTTTTTTATTCTTGTTGTTTTTAGAATTAAAAAAGAAAACTCATTTCCATTGAGTAGATTCTAACTCATATCAACCCTACAGAACCAAGTAGAACTGCCCCATAGGGTTTCCATGGAAGTAAATCTTTATATAAGCAGACTGCCCTTTCTCCCACAGAGCACCTGGACCTTTTCATCAGCAGCTGAGCGATTCAACCACTGTACCACCAGGGCTCCTTTTTTAGAATAAGATAAGCTAATTTGAAAGTTCATGTGAAAAAAAAAAGATGAGTAGAAAAATTCTGAAAAATAGCAGCAAAGAATAACTAGTCTGAAGAGATATTAAAACATATTATAAAACTTCAATGATTAAAACAATATGCAAGTAGAATAGATAAACATAGCAACAGAACAGAGCAGAAGTTCAGAAATATATCTAAAT
>NW_006921630.1:1521223-1521889 GCF_000298275.1 Orycteropus afer afer
AAATTCCACCCTCAAGGAGGAAGACCACAACTTCCTACTCCTTAAGTATGGGCTATACATTATGACTTCTTTCCAAAGAGTACAATATGGAAAGAGGTGGGGAGAGTACCTTGACAGTGTAGAAATATGACAATGGCTACCTCAGCCAGGAAATCAAGGCCAACATCAATAGTGATAAGTTATGTTGATAGGATGCACCTTTGGTAGGATGTGATGAAAATGGCACTTTACTTCTGTGGTCTTCCTTCACAAGACCCATAATCTTAGTCTAAGCATGAGAAAAACATCAGATAAACCCCAAGTAAGGGACATTCTACAAAATACCTGACCAGTACTTCTCAAACTGTCAAAGTCATCAAAACAAGAATAGGCTGAGAAACTATCACAGCCAAGAGACACCTAAGAATACATGACAACTAATGTAACGTGGTATTCTACATGGAATCCTGGAACAGGATTATGTTTTACATCATGTAAAAATTAAGGAAATCTGAATAAAATATGGACTTTAGTTAATAATAATGTACCAATTATCAAACCAAAGCCAACTCACTGCGGTGGAGTTGGATCTGACTCATAGAGACCCCTCCTTGGGTTTCCAAGGCAGTATCACTACAGAAGTAGATTGCCCAACCTTCCTTCCGAGGAGTGGCTGGTGGGTTTGAA
>NW_006921630.1:1522261-1525559 GCF_000298275.1 Orycteropus afer afer
ATTAATATTATATTATTATTATAATTAATATTATTATATTAATTAATATACCTAAATTTTATTAAGAAATACATTTAGAAATTATAAAGGTCATATCACAAATCATAGATTATTTAACAAATGATATTGAAACAGCTGAGTAGCCATCTGGAGAGCTAAAGTTCATACAGTGTAACTACATAGTTATATCTCATCCTGTATACTAAAATAAATTCAAAATATCAAATAATTAAATGTAAAGAATAAAATCATACTATTAGAAGAACTGATGAGTCATTTATAATTGTAAAGAAGACTTTCTCAATTAAGACTTAAGGTATAAAAGCCAAAAAGAAATGATTAACAATTTCAATTACATAAACTTCAAAAGCTTTTAGAAAACCAAAAACAAACAAACAAACAAAATATCATTAGCATACAACAATCAGGGAATTATTTTTGCAACTCATATTGTACAGTCAAAGGCATGAGTTCTCTGCTATCTAACATGCTCCTAAAAAAGAAAAGTGAGATGACAATGAGATACTACATCACACTTAGTGCACTGATAAGTATTAGAATGTTGGTGGGGATGTGGGGATACTGGAACCTCAAACACTGCTGATGACAGTGTAGACTGATGCAGCCATTCTGAGCACAATTTGACAGTATTTAGTCCAATTAAGTACACGTAGTCCTTATGAACCAGCAATTCTATTCCTACTAATACATTCTGAAGACATCTTCACATAAGCCCTTGAGGAAATGTACATAGATGATAACTGAAGCATTATTTATACAGATGGGGAGTTAGAGGCAACCTGGATGTCCATCATTGAGGAAGGGATTGGTAAAATGTGGTGAATGTCCATCATGGGGTGCTCTGTAGCAGTCAAAATCAATGAGTTGCATTGTCCAATAAACTTCTCTGTGACGATAGACATTGCTGAATATGGTAGCCACTAGACACATGAGGTTATTTCAATATAAATTGATTACAATGAAAAAGTAAAAATAAAAATTCAGTTCCTTGGTTGCATTTGTCATATTTCACATACTGAAGAGCCACATGTAGCTAGTGGTTACCATACTGGAAAAGGCAGATATAAAACATTATCTTTATTACAGAAAGCTCTACTGGACAATGCTGGGCTCTATTCACATATAGTAACATGGATAGATACTCAAAATTTAGTGTTGAGTGAAAAGAACAAGAGTCAGAGTTATATCAAATCACATGAACATTTACTTAAATTAAAAATATATGAAAACAAAATGACTATTCACGTTTTGCATGAAACAAACCAAACGTACTGCTGTCAAGTCGGATCTGACTCATAGTGACCCCTCCCTGGGTTTCTGAGGCAGTATCACTATGGAAATAGATTGCCTAACCTTCCTTCTGAGGAGTGGCTGGTGGGTTTGAACCGCCAGCCCTCTGGTTAGCAGTCAAATGCCTTAGGCACTGCACTACCAGACTGCCTTTCGCAAGAACATAGACACTAAAAATAGATAAACATCAAGAAAATTAGAATATTTACCCATGGAATAGGATAGGTAGGAATGGGGAATAGGAATAAAAGAAACCAAACAAACAGGCAAATAAATGAATCGCTAGAAGAAGAAGGCTTTTGTAGACCTATGATGTAATGTATTATGAATTGAGGGATAAGATTAGCACAAATATCTTCATTGAGATTATGATGAATGAATGAAGAAAGCAATAAAAAGAAGCACACAAAAACCTTATGTGAATGTTTATAGCAGACTTACTCATAATTATCTAAAACTAGAAGTGACCAACATGTCCCATAATAGGTGAAGAGATGAATGATGGATAAACAAACTGTTGTATATCCATACCATGGGAAATTATTCAGCAATAAAAAGAAATGAACTATCAAACCATGAAAAGAAAAGACATGGATGAATCTTAAATGCCTTAAAGCCAAGTGAAAGAAGTCAATCTGAAAAGTCTAAATATTGTGTGCTTCCAATTAAATGACTTTCTGGAAAAGGCAAAACTATAAAGATGATAAAAGATCAGTGGTTGCCAGGGGCTCAGGTGCAGGAGGTAGTGTTGAATAGGTGAAGGACAAAGGATTTGTTAGGGCAGTAAAACTATTCTGTGTGATACTGTAATGGCGGTATCTACCACATACTGTCAAAACTCACAGATGGGATATTTATAGATATGTTTATAGATAGGTGTATATACATGAGTTAGCATCACAAAAATTTTCTTGCTCTGTCAGCTGAAAGGGCCAAGAAGCAGTAACACTCAGGAACAACAAGCACACCTATTAACCAGATCTTGGTTTCTAATACCATTTTCCAATAAAAGTAATCATGGCTCCTTAGAGAAACAGCTTATTCTAGGACTGAGGCAAGAAATATACAAGATGAGCTTGGAGCATCTTGTAATGACAGAAAGTAAGGAAGTGCTCAAAACAACAACAAAGAATAACAAAACAAAACATAAACCCACCTTGACAGGAATGTCAAAAGGGCAGAGAAGAGACCTGAAAGAGCTCCCAATGACCAAAGCTAGAACAATTTGAGCAAAAAACAAAATTTATAAAGTATGATTGGATTATAATCCAAAGTATAAAATAAATATCCATGAGTCCATACTGATACAAATAAATGATTAAATAAATAAATGAATGCAAGAGAAAAGATAATTTTCTCATACAGAAGAATTCAAAATAGAGTTCCGGCAAGATGGCAGACTAGGCAGAAGGACTGCACAGACCCTCTTCAACAAAGAAAAGGGAAACCAACTGACACAGACACAGAAGATAATCTTGGACTGCTGAGCCTTGAAGGGAAGGATACGGAAGTAGACTAAACCCCAACTAGCAGAAGAATTTGCATGAAAATACCAAAAAAGGAGACATACGGAGCTGCAGTCTGACAGGGACCTGAACGCCATTGATGGCACAAATGGCTTGGACATTCCCGAGTGGTGGTAGGACCTAAAAATTAACCTAAAAATCACCCTGCTAGCCAGGGACTGCACCAACTGTGCACGGTGGCTGGGGAACAAACAGAGAAAGTGAAAAGAAAGGTGGGCTGAGTTGTGGACTTTTGCTGGTCTGGAGTGCGCCGCCATTTTGTAGGTTTAAAAAGCGGCTTGACTATTTTGGATATTTAAAGAGACAGTGCTCTCACAGATTCCTGTGGTGGTAGGACTTAAGAATTAACCTAAAAATCACTCTGCTAGCCAGGGACTTCACAGAGGACTGTGAATGGTGGCTAGGAAACAAACGGAGAAGGTGAAGAGAAAGGTGGGTTGAGCTGTGGACTTTTGCTGGTC
>NW_006921630.1:1529461-1567671 GCF_000298275.1 Orycteropus afer afer
ACTACAGAAGTAGATTGCCCAACCTTCCTTCCGAGGAGTGGCTGGTGGGTTTGAACCACCAGCCTTCTGGTTAGCAGTCAAATGCCTTAGGCACTTCGCTACCAGAGCTCCTAGTTACTGGTTCTTTAATTGTGACACAATAATAAATGTACCATTCTACTGTATAATGTTAATAATAGAAGAAACTGGGTGTGGGGTCTAAGAGAACTCTCTGTACTACCTTTGCAATTTTTCTGTAAATCTAAAATTATTCACAATACATCATGTTTAAAACAAAGGGAAGAAAAACAAACTGCAACATTGCCAGAATCATTGAAGCCCCTTTGATTCCCCTCCCTCTTTCCATTATCTTCCCTTCTTACTAGAGGTTAGTTTCCTTTTTATTTGTTTGTTTTTTATCTTCCCACTTTTCACAAAACTTTTACCACATGTGTATATATCCTTAAACAATATGTTGTGATTTTGAATTTTAAATAATTGGAACTGTATCACATTTTTCTGTTAGCTGCTTATTTTCAGTTATACTACACTTGTAAGATTTACCCATTTTGGCATATTTTGCTATAACTCATTTATTTCATGGCTAAGATAAATGTACCACATTACATACTTTTAAAACCAAACCAAACTCACTGCCTTCGAGTTGATTCGACTCATAGCGACCCCTCCTTGGATTTCTGAGGAGGTATCTCTATGGAAGTAGATTGCCCTGTCTTCCTTCTGAGGAGTGGCTCGTGGGTTTGAACCGCCAGCCTTCTGGTTAGCAGTCAAATGCCTTAGGCACTACACCACCAGAGCAACCCAAAGATTCTTTTATAGTATAAAAGACTATACTTTTAGTCTCCTGTTAACAGACTGGGTTGCCTGGTGGTTTTGCTATTATCAAAAACGCTGCTACAAATACTCATGTGCATATATGCAAGAATCCATGTGTAACAAATATGTAGGAGGGAATTGGTAGGTCCTAAGTCCTACACATTTTCACTGTATAATACCGAATTGTTTTACAAAAGGAGTCATATCAATTTAAACTACGAGCAGTGACAACTAAATTTTTTCCAATTTTGTTCCTTGAAAACCTAGAGATCCACAGATGTACTTTGGTTGTTTCTCAAAGTTTTAAATTGCAACCAATTAAAAAATAAAATATTGACTTTTCATATTTGTAATAATAAAAAAATGGTGATAGAGGCCAGATGTAGTACATTAAAAATTATCAAAGGCATTAACTTGCCCTGTGAGAGTAATTCACTCAGAATAGAGCTCTTCTTGCCATCTGTGTGCATATATTTGAATTTGGTGTAAAAGGGAAGAAATAAAGACTTGGCATGTGTCTGATAAAGAGGTACCTAGTTCTGTTCTTGTAAACTAGCCTTAATCTGAGAAACTACTAGCCTTTTCGGCTTAACTATATTCCTGAAGAAACAAACTTTTATATATACACGCACACATATATAAGTTCTAAAAAACAAGACCTCAAGCTTGCCTCTAAGGATGAATAAAGAAATTAAGCTTGTATTTTACTTCTCCTTCTAAAACTCCAATGACTTGAATTAAAATCATATCCATATATCTCTAGAAGAACCTGAGTGTTGTAAAATCCATCACTCTTGAATTCAAAATTTCTTTGGTATACAAATCTACATTTCTGTAGGGAAACAGTAAATAATACCTCTCTCAGTACTATAAATTAATATCTTTTTCTAGTATGAGTTATGGAAAAGTTCTGAAGCCCTTACATAAGATCGCTACTATTTATGTTTGGATAAGGCTCATGCTTCTTAAAATTTTGTTTACTGTTAACCTAGGCATCTCAATGTAGTCGAGAGCAAATGGAAGGAAAAGAAACTAAAAGTTCTACATTTTCTTCTCAGATGGAGAGATAAGTGAAAAGAAGTTAGAGCTATGTGAATATCTGAATTGCTTCCAGGTAGATCAAAGCTCACCCTTAACTACAAAATTATGCTCAATAATCCCTCACAGACAGCCAAACACCTTGGGAGAGAGAACCACAGGGCCTGCCAACTCAGGACCATAGTACTGGGGGACACCAGGCTCAACTGGCACAACACACACACATAAAAATCTTGTTCCACAACCTACTTTGGTGAGTAGCGACTGGAGTCTTAAAAGCTTTCAAGTGGCCATCTACAAGGCAGCTAATGGTCTCCTCTCATCTGAAGTGAAGAAGAGTGAAGAAAATCAAGGGCATTTGGAAACAATTAGCCCAAGGATATGATGGACCCCAAGACCAGAAGAACTAGATGGTGCCCGGCTACCAATGCCAACCACTCAGGAATGGATCAAAACTGGGTATCGTGGATAGACTAGGAGGAAAAATGTAGAACAAAATTCAAAAACACAATAACAACCAGAAATACTGGTCAGATAGAGTCTGGTGGGACCCCTAAGACTATGGCATGGGATACACTTCGGGCCTGAGATAGGACTCACTGCCAAGGACTGGCTCTCAGCCCAACAGCAGAAAGACTTACATGCAGAACACCCAACCCAGGGTGATGCATCTACCTACTCTATGGAGATACTCCCCTTGGCACAATCAGATATGGGGCACCAGAAGGGAAGCAGTTACATGGAGGGAAAGGTGGAAAGACAGGAGTGTATAACTAAGAAGGGCACAGGGAGGGGGAGGTCACAGGGAAGGGAGGGGGAGGTCACAGGGAAGGGAGGGGAAGAGAGTGGGTTAGGGTTGGGGGCGGTAATCAGGAAGTGAAACCAAATGTACATGAACTGTTGAATGTAAAACAAATTCTGCTCTGTAAATTTGCACCCAAAGCACAATTTTTAAAAAAAATGAAATAAAAGAATTATATCCAAAATTACATTTTGAAGTCACTCCCAAAACTCAGTAATTACAACTTTAGAAGTGCCAGCTGGGGGCTTTGTCCATGGATTCTAAGCACAAGAACACCTAATACAAAGCTCAGAGGCCTTGAACATAGCAGCTAAAGCCACACCATCTTCCAGATAGCTCTATTTAACAGTGGAGGTTCTCTCTGGGATTTCCAATTTGCATTTTTGAAGGTCCCTTCTCAGAAGGGCACTAGACATGGTATCTTCATGTCTGTGTATCTTTCCGTGTTCATTATTACTGTGGGAGCCAGAACATATTGCAGGAACATGGACACGTGGCCCTCCAAATCAGGAAACTATGAATGAAGTAAGAATTGCCAAATTCTGCTCAGGCAAATATTGTTACTTCGATAAATATTTCTCAATGAAGGTCATCCTCTTCTGCATTAAGGTTTGTATGAGAAATCATTTGACAAATAGGATATTCAAGAGGTATCTGGCACAGGACCAGGAAAACATTTCCTTCTGTTATACACAAGGTCGCCATGAGTCAGAGCTAACTCTGTAGCAACAACAACAATACAAATTAGGTGAGTGTGCTTTCCCTGTTGTAACCATTTCCAGGACTCCTTATTCAACCATGAAAAGAAAAAAAAAAAAAAAGATTCCAAAAAATTTTAAGATATATAAAATAGTTAAGAGAAAGGCTCAAGAAAGAACTCAGGGTACAAACCTGAGCTCAAGTGGTGGATCCATCAATTGCTAGCTCTGTGACTCTAAGTAAATTATTTAAACTCTCTGATCCTCATTTTTCTCCACTGTAGGAATAAGTGGAGAGCCAGAAGCTGACACCAGATCTTCAAAGCCTGTTTTTTTAACCACCACACTGGACTGCTCCAAAGCACTCTAAATAGCATGTAGGAACTCACTACATCTCTGCAAGCTGATTGATTTATCTTTAGAAGAACCTTCTTCAGTCAAAAGCTCTAAGAGCTGAGCATTTACATTAGGAAGATACACTCCTTGGAGAGATCTTAGCCCAACATTAGTTGACTTGTTTGACAAACCTTTTATGTTCTCCTAAGACAGTTATAAGACTTATGCATCTACATATGTTAATTTGGAAATTACTTTTGTTTTTTTCTATTTTAGAGTTTTACAACACTTCTGAAAGCAGAGGTTTAGATTACCTGGATCAGAGTGGACAGATAAATACCATAAAGAGGGAACACAGTACAATGGATATTGGTGGTCAGTGTGGCAATCCAGTGTGCCTTGACTAAAAATATCAAATTGAAACATTTTTAAATGTTGTATAGCCAAACAAGACACAATTAGAAGTCCCACCTGGCCCTTGCCCCACCAGTTTGCAAACCCTGCTTCAGAGAACAGAAGACCTCCTCTTTCCTGGAGAATTATGCTACAAGGAGAATTATCAACCTAAGGGTAGAGATAGCCTCTAGGAGCTACTCTTTTTGCTTTCTATGTCAAACAATTTCTCCTCTCCTAGGCTTTTATGTGGAGTGCCACACCCATTCCCCAGAGCCGGGCATGCCTCCTACTAAGCACCCCAAGTCTCTACTCTAGTCAAGCTGATCTCTGGACTGCACCATTACCATGCCATTCTCATATTCATTCCAATCACTGGAATCTTTCTTTGTCTTTTTTCCATGACCTTCAATGTCTTCACTCTTCTTAGCCAAAACAAACCTACTCTACCTTTAATTTCCTTCCTTTATATTTGGTTTTATTTTTTAATCCACCCAAGATACACAAGAGTAAGATAGACTTAAACTACCTTGAGTGGGTAGAGGTAACATGTGTGCAGGGTTTAGATGCAAAAAGGGAGGACTGCTAAGTGGAGAACAGAGGAACAACATTCCAAGCACAGGGAATCACCTGTGAGAAGTCCAGAAAGAGTCCTGAAGGCCATGGCAGATTTGGGGAATGGTGAGTACAGTGTAATTGCTTGCATGGTAAGAGCTGAGAGAAGTTGGCTGCAGTCAGATTTATGTTTGCCTCACTGAAATAAAGGCACTTAATCCTGGAGCCAACAGGGAATCAAAACTTTTTTTCCCTCCCGAGAGGGTGACACAATCTGACTTTGGTCAAGGTCCCTGGTCATGTCTCTTCCATTGCATCTCCACTCATCATTGTAAGCACATCTCTTCCTCAGCATTCCTGTACCACTCAACATCCACACCACACAATCAGATACAGTTATGTACAGCTCTTACAGCTAGCACAATCTGTGCTTCCACTAACTAGAGGGTACCTGAGACTGGGAACCTTTTATGTACGTATGTAATTATTTATTTATTTTTAACATCTCCTTGGTGGTGCAAACAGTTAATGTACTCCACTGCTAACCAAAAGGTTCAAATACACCCAGAGGCCCCACTGAAGTAAGGCCTGGAAATCTACTTCCAAAATATCAGCCATTGGAAACCCTGTGGAGCACAAATCTACTCTGACACACATGGAGTCACCACAAGTCAGAATCGACCAGATAGTAACTGGTATTGGTAATAATGCTTAAGAGTGCTCAGCATGTGAATACTTAAAAAATACCCAGGACTGGCTGATTCCAATTCCTCCAGGGGATGGAATATGCAAACTAGCTTCAAGAGAAAACCATAAATAAATAACCAAACTCATGGCCATCCAGTGAAACCCTTTGGGTTTCTGAGGTGGTAAATCTTCACAGATGCAGATTGCCCCATCTTCCTGCAGGGGAGTGGCTGATGGGTTTGAACTGCCAACTTCCTGGTTAGCAGTCAAATGTCTTAGGCACCACAGCATGGTTCCAGAGTAAGGAAATCTCTAAACCAAAGTAAGGCACAACCCTTACTATTGGCCATGAGCTATGGGATCCAGAGCCATAAAAGTTAACTTCAAAAACAACTACAATTGAGTCTATATTTCATGAACTTGGACTCCTCTCCCTTTCTGCTCAGCTCTGCTCCACCACCCAAGTTAAGATTCATTAGAGATAAATTCTAAATATGTCCTGTTTCATGTTGCCTGGAAGGGGTGGGGGGCAGACCATCAATGCATTTATCAACAAGTGTATTTTGCCTGAAGTGAGAGTATGTCTGCTCTTGTGTAAATGCCAAGTTGCAGCACGTTACCATAGCAACCCCAACAGGGTGCTGCAGCAGACAGCTTTGCACAGAGGTGCAGAAAAACCTTTCTTTAACATCAAAGCTTTTGCTGTGCATATGGGATCCTAGTCAGTACATCATGGCTTTAGGCCTTGGCTTCGGGATTCCACAAAAAAGCAAGTGGAATTTTGAATACCTGTAAGCCCTACCTTCCTTTTTTTATACAACAGACACAACCCTCTTCCCACACAGCTACCAATGCATGTAAAGCCCAAAATAGGCTGTTTAGAAATACATCATTTCCTCTACCCATTCCTACATACTCTGATGAATACATTGTACTTACACATTACAAAATTGGCATCTACTGAACACCCCAGCAATAGCTATCTTAATGAATAGCATATCCACAGTGTTCTCTCTCCCAGTCAGTCTCCAGTTTTGATTTTGTTATTGGTGTTTTATTAATAATCTCATCAAAAGGTACAGGCTGGACTTAATAGGTTGCACTGAGCATGCTACTAGGAACTGGAAACTAACTTTTCAAAAGACCAGGCAATTTTTGAAATTGCTTTTCCATATGGTTTGGGGAATGCGGGTTTACTTGCCCACTTTCTAATGGTTTCATTGTGTAGTAATCTTTTGTGTAGAAAGAACAAGAGGAATGTGTTAGCATTTTACTTCTGACTCTAACCTAGATATGGCCATCAGGAAGCCATGTTCCTGAAAAAGTGAACTCTAATTGGTAGGACATTAAGTCAGTGAAAGAACCTCCTGGACATTTTAATTTTTTATCCTGGATGCACAGATTTATGTGTGGTTATCTTTAAATTATCTCCTGGTCAAAATAAGAATAATACACAGCATCATTAAAGAAATGGATTGCATGGTGGTTGTGCACAGCTGGGTAAGAGATGCACACGGACATGAAGAAGTGAGGGAAATTCTGGTTAATTAAGTCACATGAACTTGTGGTGTTTTGCAAGGTGCCAGAATAGGAAAATACTATCTTTGCAACTTGGCTGGTAGTGAAAAAGAGAGATGGATTTGAAGTAATATGGGGGTTCCAGTACCTGAAGGAGTTTTGTGGCCTATGAAAATGAAAATGGGGGCACCAAGAAAGAAAGCGAGATTTTAAAAATAAAAACAAAACACACAAAACAAGTGCCTCTTGCCCAGAAGTCATTCTGTATGCAGGAACTCTGGTAGCATACTGCCTAAGGCACTTGACTGCTAACCAGAAGCCTGGTGGTTCAAACCCACCAGCCACTCCTGGGAAGGAAGATGGGGCAATCTACTTCTGTAGTGATACTGCCTTGGTGCCTCAGAAACGCAAGGATGGGTCGCTGTAAGTAGGGTCCGACTCGAGGGCACATAACAACAACATCCTATGTTGTGAAGGGAACAAAGAGAATAAGAATGTTACCAGACTACAGATGGATGATTTCTTCATCCAAGGAACTGGGATGTGATAGAGAGATGTGGAGGTAGTTGAATGAGAAGGCTTACATTTGGTTACATTTCAGCCTGGAAGCAGGACTTTCCAGGTTGGAAACCAGGGTAATGGAAACTTGAGTGCACTAAATGCAGGCCAGCAAGGGGCAGCAGTCACCTGGGGACAGATAAAAGGCTTTCATTGAGTGAAAATCAGGGATCCATCCAGTGCAATCTGGCCTGCATTTGCCCAGCAAAGGTGATGACGGCTTGCCAGTAGAAACTGCCCCAGGAAATGCTGTGGGTGGGTCTGTGTGTCCTGAGGGTGTGAAGCAAACAGCTGAGCACGCGGCCAGAAAGAGGGGAGAAAGGCTTATGGGAGTTGAGCTGGTAGATGACAAGATGTGCTCTGTGGATGTGTTCCGGAATCAAAGCTGGGAGGTCAAGCTTGGGAAAGGATTCAGAGACTCAGTGCAACCTGTTTCTTTAGGGCAGGGCGGGTGAGACGATGGAGGCCCAGTATCCAGGTCGGATTTGGGAAAAAGTCAGGCGCAAAGAGGCGCTACCCTGCAAGTGGGTGTGGAGCTGGCTGGGAGTGGGGCGGATCCAAGGAGGTAAAAGTGGGGGAGGGGAGGCCGCTGGTGTGTGGGTGTGTAGAGGGAGCCAGAGTGGGGGTGGGGGCGCCGGTCCGGCGCCTGCGGTTGCCTCGACCTCCCCCGGGACTCACCCAGCACGAAGTAGGGCAGCTCCGTATTCTCCAGGTCGTCCACCACGACCATTTCCCCCGGGAAGTCGTTGCGCACCGAGAAGAGGAGCTTGGGCTCCGAGGCCGAGGGGCTATGCATGATGCTCAGGTCATTCTCACGCAGGAAGGGCAGCGCCGACACGGTGATGCTTTTGAGCTTGCACTCCAGCTCCTTGGATGGATCCACGTCGCCGGCGGCCGTGGCCAGCACCGCTACCGGCCCCCAGCAGCAGGCAAGCAGGGCGCAGAGCCCGGCTAAAGCCATCTTGAGCCCCGGCCGCCTTCCTCCCAGCGCAGCGTTGGTGGGGGAGGAAGCGAGCGGGGAGGGAGAGAGCTAGCGAGCGAGCGCGGGAGGCGGGGGAAGGTGGGGAGGGGATGTGAAGCCGGGGAGCCTGGTCCCGGGGTTGCGATGCCGCTCGCTGTATGCTGGGCTTAAGCTCTGATGCCAAGACAGCCGAGTTCTTTGTTTCCCGGAGCTGCTTATCTGGAGAAGGGGAAGCAAGGACGTCGGGAGGAAAGAGGAAGGGAGCTGAGGATTCTAGGGAATCAGGTCAGCCCCCAGCTGGCACCGATGCTGCTACCTTTCTCCTCCTTTGACTCCTCCAGCAAGAACACGCTCTTGGCTATTAACTACCTGCACAGCATTTTTTTTTTTTTTTTAATCAGTCTTTGCAATGCAAATTTTTTTCTCTCGCATCACTGTCCAGATGGTTTGGGAAGAGCACACTCACGCACACACCTTAAAGGGCGCTTCCTCAGAGCAGGTGTGGGTGACGATCTCTGTAGATGCAAATGTCCCCGGTTATTTTATGGATGCCAAAAATGCACTGTGTTTGTAGCTGGTCCCATTCTTGTCATTTTTTTACCCACTAGTTGGATTTGTGCATTGGAGACAGATTGATAGATAAGCAAAACAATGCTACATAATAACATAGCTCAACAGGAGTCCGGAGCATTTATTTACAACTCTTATTCACCTTTTCGTGTCAGTTGTATCATGAAAGTTATTGTTTACCAAAACCAAAAACTCATTGCTATGGAGTCAAATTCCAACTGATAACGATCCTATTTTTTTGTTGTTGTTATTTGCCATCGAGTCAGCCCCGACTCATAGCGACCCCTCCTTGGGTTTCCGAGGCAGTATCACTACGGAAGTAGGAATGCCCAACCTATAGGACAGAGTATAACTGCCCCATAGAGTTTTCAAGTCTGTAATCTTTAGGAAGCAGAATGCCCCATCTTCCTTCCCCAGAGCAGCTGGTGGATTTGAACTGCCAACCTTTTGGGTAAGAGCCCAGTGCTAAACCACTGTGTCACCAGGGTTCCTCCTTATTACCTACAGTAATCAGGAAAAAGATCAGTTATATAATGCTGTAATTGATAGGAAAAAAAATAATTAGTTTGAGGAAATGTTGAGCCTTTAATCTGGTAGATTTCAGAATATAGAACTGGGAGGAAATGTGAGATCATCCTTTCTAAGCATCCTTGAGAAATGAGAAAGGAATAAAAGAATATTCTTGGATATGAACAAAGTCGATCTAGCCTAATCTAGAGTCTCACTACCTTCAAGTCGGATCCAAATCATAGTGAACACTCCTTGGGTTTCTGAGGTGGTCTCATTACAGAAGTAGATTGCCCAACTTTCCTTCTGATGAGTGGCTGGTGGGGTTGAACCGCCAGCCTTCTGGTTAGCAGTCAAATGCCTTAGGCACTACACTATCAGAGTTCCTTAATCTAGAGTGTTGTTGTTGTTATGTGCCATCGAGTCAGACTGACTCTTAGCAACCCCTCCTTGGGTTTCCGAGGCAGTATCACGACAGAAATAGTAGATTTGCCCCATCTTCCTTCCGAGGAGTGGCTGGTGGGTTTGAACAGCCAGCCTTCTGGTTAGCAGTCAAGTGTTTTAGGTACTATGCTACCAGAGCTCCTAAATGTTTAGTTTAGTGCTTAATTATTCTGAGGAATAGCAACAATAACAACAACAACAAAAACCCATATGAGGTCAGTTTCCATTAGTTCTGAGCAGTGTTCCTTTTAAAAAATCATAGCAGTGTGCAGTTAACAGTGGTAAAAAGGTGATGTATGTGTGTGCTGGAATCTGATTTTTAAAACTTCCTCTCACATGATAGCCAATAACTCATTTCAAAAGTGTGTCCCTCCAATATCATTTATTCAATGCTGATTCAAATACTAGATGAAATAAAGATTGCGTTACACGTGGGTCCTGCCTCTGGGAATTTAATTCACCACCTTTTTCAAAGAGGACCTCTATTTCATTCTCAGCCTACCAGCTGTCAATTTATTGGCATATATCAGTGTATGTCCTTTATTTATTTTTTAAAGGCATTTCTCATATTATTTTACAAGGTTATTCCATTTGATGAATGGGAATAGAGAAAATGAGTAATATTTAAGGGGTGAGAGATCTGTTTATCACACACAAAAAAAACTTGATTCCAAGTTGAGTTTTTTATTTTAAGTTTTTAAACCTGACACTTGAGAATTAACTCATATGTGTATTACCACGTAACGTTGCAATTGACTGCAAAAAAATATATATCAACCTATGACCTTTCTAAAACTTATGCTCATCTTCATTTCTCCCCAAGTTAGTGCTCAGGGAGACAAAAACCTAATGCTATCTTTAAAAAGTAATAATAATAAAAAAAATTGCTAAGTGATCAAAGAACTATACCCTGAGTCATTTCTGATCCTGAATTGTAACCTTTACTTTCTTAATAAACCCATAATCGTGAGGGGAAAAAAGGTTAGTTAGATGAGGTTATTTGTTGCTAAATAATTACAGTGGATGCCAGGAAGTTATGCTTAATCCTAGAATGCTATAAATGGCAGGAAGATCATCTATTAGATCCAACCTCCCATTTAACAGATGAGGAAATTGAGGCCAATGAAATATAATGAGGTGATTTACATAAAATCAATCTGCTGAGAAGAATAGAGCCCTAGCCTATTTCCACTGGTGTACCCTGATTCACCCATGAGTAAACCTTGGATTTTATGGATCACAGTAATTCATTCAGCAAACACTTGTGTGCCTACCATATGTTTGGCATTAAGCTAGGCGTGGGACAGATACTAGATGAAAAATACTCCTACTTTTGAGTCGGTGTTTTGGTTTTTGATTATAATGTTAAAATCCTTTCTAATCTTTCTGAAGTATCTTGAGTCATGTTAGAAAACCCAAGTAAGTCATTGGGGTTAATCTTTTGAAAGGTGACAATCTAGTCTTTTTTTGTCTATCTATCTATCTAACTAGTCATTCGTATGTACTTTCTTACTCCCATTTACAGGAAAAAGAGTGTCTATATTAAATGATTTAAAATGCATATTGAACTAGAAATAGCTGGAAGTTCGTATCTAAAGCCTTTATTGGCCTTTCTCTATATGGAAGGATTGGGCAACAGAAACCAGAAACGAAACCAAACTCATGCAGTCTAGTCGGATCAGACTCATACCAACCCCTCCTTGGGTTGCTGAGGCAGTATCATTATGGAAGTAGATTGCCCAACTTTCCTTCTGAGGAGTAACTCGTGGGTTTGAACCACCAGCCTTCTGGGCAACAGAAGCTGTAGAAATAAAAAGAGATCCTATGTGTTATGACCACCAGCCACTCCTTGGAAGGAAGGTTGGGCAATCCTACTTCCGTAGTGATACTGCCTCAGAAACCCAAGGAGGGGTCGCTATGAGTCGGGGCCGACTTGACGGCACATAACAACAACAACAGCAACATGTGTTATGAATTGAATTATGTCCCCCCAAAATATGTGTTGTAAATTCTAACCTCTATGTGGTTTATAATTCCATTTGGGAATGAGTTGTCTTTGTTACGTTAATGAGACAGGATTAGTGTAGGGTGGATCTTGAGTAGATCAGTTTTGAAATATAAAAGAGATTAAACAAGTAAGCAGAGCAGAAGCTGGGGGAGAGAAATGAAAAGCCACATGAAGATTGCCTGGGAACAGAAGCTAAGAAGAGCCAAAGACCTTCCTCCAGAGCCAACAGACAGAGAAAGCCTTCCCCTAGTGCCGGCACTCTGAATCTGGACTTCTAGTCTCCTAAAGTGTGAAAAAAATTTCTGTGGTATATCTGATATAGCAGCACTACATAACTGAGACAGAATTAGATACCGGAAGAATGGGATGCTACTCTAACAGAGACCTAAACTGTGGAAGCAGTTTTGGAATTGGGTAATGGATAGAGACTAGAAGAGTTTTAAAGTACTTAACAGTGAAAGCCTACATTGCCTTGAAGACACTGTTGGTAGAATTATGGACATCAAAGGCAATTCTGATGAGGGCCCAGAAGGAAATGAGGAGAGCTATAGAGAAAGTCTCTGTCAATCTTAGAAAACACATATGGCACCAGCAACAAAATGTTGCTAGAAATGTGGATATTAAATGTGCTTCTTGTGAGGCTTTAAAAGAACATGATGAACATGTGATTTGACAATGCAAGAAGGGCAATGCTTTAAAATGTCTGTTGTTGTTGTTAGGTGCCCTCAACTCAGCTATGACTCATAGCAACCCTATGTACAACAGAATGAAACACTGCCCAGTCATCCACCATCCTCACAATCTTTGCTGTGCTTGAGCCCATCATGGCAGCTACTGTGTCCATAATCCATCTTGTAGAGGATCTTCCCCTTTATTGCTGACCCTCCACTTTACTAAGCATGATATCCTTCTCCAGGAAATGGTCCCTTTTGACATGACCTAAGTCAGTAAGATGAAGTCTGGCCATTCTTGCTTCCAAGGAGCATTCTGGCTACACTTCTTCCAGGACAGATTTGTTTGTTCTTCTGGCAGTCCATGATACTTTCAATAGTCTTCGTCAATACCACAACTCAAACACATCAACTTTTCTTCAGTCTTCTTCATTATCCAGCTTTCACATGCATATGAGGTGACTGAAAATACCATGGCTTGGGTTAGGCTCACCCTAGCTTTCTTTCAAACTGACATATTTGCTCTTCAACATGTTAGAGAGGTCTTTTGCAGATTTTCCCAGTGTGATAAGATGTCTGATTTCTTGACTGCTGCTTCCATGGGTGTTGATTGTGGATCTAAGTAATAGGAAATCTTTGAGAATTTCAATCTTTTCTCCATATATCATGATGCTGCTTATTGGTCCAGTTGTAAGGATTTTCATTTTCTTTATGTTGAGGTGTAATCCATACTGCCTACTGTAGTCTTTAATCTTCATCAATTAGTGGTTCAAATCATTTTAATGTTTGGTAGAAGGCAGAAATTGTAAGTGATGAACTAGGATATTTCGCTGATGAGATTTCTAAGCAAGATCTTAAAGGGTCCATGTGGTTTCTCCTTGCTGCTTATAGTAAAATGTGAGAGAAAACAGATGGACTTCAAAATGAACTGTGCAAAATGAAAACAAAACTAAAGATTTGGAAAATTCCATTGTACAACCTAAGGACATGTGTCCAGGACTATTCACCAAGGATGTGGCTACACAATCTTTTGTTAGCCTGTGGCTGATAGATCTAACCAACTATCACAGCAGAAAACACATCAATTTAGACTAAAAGGAGTAAAGAAAGAACAAAAGAAAAGAACACTGTCTACCTCTTGGAATTCTACAGGCAGGAAAAAGGCCAAAGGAGCCACAACTCTTGCTTTCCAAGAAAAGAAAAGAACCATCCTTGTAGCAGCTCAGAGATCAGCAGAACTTTTGGAAGGAGCATAGCAAGCAGGGCCTTCTAGGTTACAAAGTAGGTCTCTTGGATTTCAAAGGGTGAGGCCACAGCCTTGTAGGTTTCAGAGTCAGATCTTCACCACCTCGGTTCTGGAGTAGGACTGAGGGATGGCACCAGCACCCAAAGCTGAAGAGGCAGGGCTGCCATGCCCAAGAGGCAGAAGAACAGGGCCTGCCATGCCAAGGGGTGAGGTCATCACTCAGATGGACAGGAGAATAGGGTGGCCCAAAGCTCAGGGATCAGAGTCACCATTCCAGTGGGCTTGGAAGTTGGAGCTGAAGCCCAGGCCCTAGGTTCCTCTGCCCAGAATTCAGAGAGTGTGGCCAAAAACCAGAGTTTGTAGGGCATGGCTGCTGCCCAGATGGTCTCAGAGAACAGAAGATAATTTTCAACCCTTGACAGCTAATGTAATTTGTTCTACTGGGTTTTGGACTTGCGTGGTGCCTATTTTCCCGTCTTTCCATCCAGTTTCTCCCATTTGTAATGGAAATGTCTACCTTGTACCTCTTCCACCATTGTACTTTGAAAACATGTAACTTGTAGTCTAGATTCCACAGGTTCATAGATGAAAACTAATTTTTCTGCAGAATGGAATACACTTAAAATCTCACTTATATATTATATTATATCTCACTTATATTATATATTCAGATGCTTCAGAAGATGAGATTTTGGACCTGAAATTGATTTAGGACTTTTAGGGTGATGTGATGGGGTGAATGTGTTTTGCATGTATCCAGGGCATGAATTTTGGGGGGATCAAAGGGTGGAATTTTATGGATTGAGGATCAATCTGCATCTCCAAAAAATATTTCTTGTAAATTCTAACCTCTATGCCTATGGTTTTAATCCCATTTGGGAATGGGTTGTCTTTGTTATGTTAATGAGATGGGATTAGTGTAGAGTATATCTTCACTATATCTTTTGAGGTATAAAAGAGGTTAAATAAGAGAGCAGAGCAGAGATGAAGGAAGAGAGATGCCAAACTACATGAAGATTTCCCAGAACAGAATCTCAGAAGAGACAAGGACCTTTCTTCAGAGCCCACAGAGAAAGAATGCCTTCTCCTAGAGCCAGCACTCTGAATTTGGACTTCTAGCCTCCTACACTGTAAGACAATAGATTTCTGTTTGTTAAAGCCACCTCTTCATGGTATTTCTGTTATAGCAGCACTAGATAACTAAGACAGGTATTCTTTTCCCCCATTAATAAAATAGGGTCAACAGTATCTGCCTACTCTGCAGGACCATGGTGTGTGTGATAGCCAAATAAGATAATAAATCTATAATTGTGTATACATATTAACTCACTCTCATCGAGTTAGATCTGACTCATAGCGACCCCTCCTTGGGTTTCCAAGGCAGTATTCCTATTGAAGTAGATTGCCCAACCTTTCTTCCAAGGAGTGGCTGGTGGGTTTGAACCACCAGCCTTTTGGTTAGCAGTCAGATGCCTTAGGCACTATGCCACCAGAGCTCCTGTATACACATTAAGACAGTATAAAATAGCAGATCTGTTATCTCTAATCATGAGGTCCAACTTCCTATATTTAAGTGCAGTGTTTTCTTTCCTAGACACTTAATAAGAGCTTCTCAAATGCTTTCCCTGCTACCAGGCTATTCTGCACACAGCTACCAGATTTATCTGAAATCTATCTCTCATCATGCCATTCCAAGCTATTCCTTTCTCAACAGGATAAAGTCCAACCACTCTGGTTTGGAATTTTAAAAACTTTTCCAAGTACCATACTATTTATTGTCCTAGATTGACCACTCACTACATCCCCACCCCCCTTCGCGCGCACACACACACACACACATATCCCAAGCAAATTAAAGCCCATTTCCTGTTTTCACTTCTGCCATGCCATTCTATCTACCCAGAATGCACCAATCTGTGTTCTTCAGACATTCCCTTCTCTTCAGATCAATCTCTAGCCTCACCTGTGCAGTGAAACCTTCCATTCCTTGCTTTTTCTCATACCTTCATTCACTGAGCACTTAGTTACATACACACACACACTCAGGAGGCCAAGGACCATTTCCTAATACAGTGCCTTGCATTCAATATTCTTGTATATAAAATAGGAGCAATAACAGCTAACTTGTTAGGGTGGTTGTGAGGATGAAATAAGATTATGTATATAAAGGCTCTAATACATGTTAAGAACTTAGTAGGTGCTCATTAAATAGTAGCATTTGCCTTTATCTCCTTACTCCATTACTTCAGAGGAAAAAGTAAGCTCCAGAATTTTCTTCACAAGATTTTTCCCTATGAAAAATAGTGATTTACACTCTTTGTTGTATACACAGGACAAATGGGTGCATCTTTCTACCAAAAGGTGTGTACAAGAACATTCATGGCAAATTTACTCATAATAAACAAAAAATGGAAACAACCAAAACATCCATCAATAGGAGCAAAGGTAAATATCATATAATTATGCAATGGAATACTACACAGCAATAAAAAATAAGTAAACATGGAAATACATGAATGAATTTCACAAAGATGAGTGAAAGAAACCAGCACAAAAAAAGAGGGTATAGTCTGAGTCTCTATTTAGGAAATTCAAAAACAAGCAAATTAATATTTGGTGGTGGACAGAATAGTGATTATTTCTGGAGCCTAGAGGGTTTTTGATACAGAATGGACAGAAGCAAGTTTCCTGAGGTGCTGAAAATAATGGAGGTACATAAATGCATAAAAAACTCACTGCCATCGAGTCAATTCCAACTCATAGAGACCACACTGTTTCCAAGCCTGTAAATTTTTACAGAAGCAGACTGCCTCATCATTCTTCTGTGGAGTGGCTGGTGGTTCACATCACCAACCTTTTTAGTTAGCAGCCAAACGTGTGAACCACTACACCAACAGATTGCATATATAGGTAAAAATTTGTCAAGATGTACCTTCTGCAGAATTTTTAAATGTATATTATGCCTCATTTTTTTTTTTAAAGTAGTTTAGGACACCACAGGAGAGAAAAGTAAAGATATTTTTCTTTTTTCAAGTTATTTTCTTGCCTCCCACCCCCACTTCCTTACCCTGTCCCTTTAAAGGTCTTAGAAAAGTTAACTTTCTTTCACTGAGATTGCTAATCATTTGTGCAACCACTCCATCTATTTACCTTCCTCCCTTTCCTGATTTTACAAGAGCCTCAGCATCTGATGTCTCTCTCTCCTGGTGAAGATCAGTGAACCGCTGTCACTAGGAAGCACATGTGTTAATAACTTAGCAGCTGGACAGCAATAGACATAGCTTTCACAGGTTAACTGTGTTATGCAGAGAGCTGAGGGTTCTGTGCATCACCATGCTCTGAAACATTTTATAGCTTAGCCAACAGGTACTTATAATAGGAGAGGGGGGGTTGAAAAAGAAAATATCTATGTAGGATACAGAAGAAGGAATATAGGTGAAAGAAGTAGAATAGTAGAGCTGAGTGTGTATATGTGAGATAATATTTCAAATTTCATTCAGAACATCTGGCCTGATGCTTTTTAGCTAATCCTGATTTATACCACTTTAACATTCATTAACAAATGCATTTTTTCCTAGTCCTTTATAAATAATCTCTGATGCTGCCTCATCATTTTAGTTTAGGAAACTAAATTGAGACACTTCCCTCCCTTTCTTTCTGTGTACTTTCCTCTCCACATTTTCCTTATCACATGACTTACTGTAAGGCCCCCATGTTCCTTTGCCAGCTCTCACCCCCAGATCTTTGGTTGAATTGGATTTTTCTTCAACTATTACACTTCTATGCTTTTGCTTAAAATTAGCACAGCATGCCAGTTAGCTGGACATATTCCAGGTTTGCATCCTCATTTGGACATCAAAAATATGTAATTCACATTCTTCAATTCAAAGTTAATACTTTGTTCTTTTACACTTCTCTCTCTCTCTCTCTCCTTCTCCCTCTCTCTCTTTCTTCCTAGCCCCCATCTCTCAATTTGTAGGCCTGGCAACAGCACCTGCTTCACAGAAACAAGGCTGGTCCTGTTCTGATTTCTCTAGTCTTCCTTTAAAAACCAAATGGACATCCACAGTCCTCTTCCTGACAGTCACTGAAGTGAAAGAAAAAGACACACAGAAGGAAAACACCAGGGATCAAACAATTCCTGTTTTGGGAAGCAAGACATTTTCTCCCCTTTAATATTTCCCCAGAAACCTCAAGTCTCCTCTTCAAATTTGTGTCCAGAGTCTTGATTTGGGGACAGACTGTACCTTGATATAGCTACTCAGAGTCAGATAAATAAATCCATTTGTTTCTCTAGGCTTCTTATTAAGTTCCTGTTACTTAATTTATTATTGCCTCTCTCTTCTGTATCTCTGGTGTGTGTAAGCTATGAAATAAGTATTTCTCAGTTGGGGGATTATTTCTAATTAAATAATTCAGGATCAAGAGGCTAAAATGCGCAAAACAACCGAATGAAACCTCAAATTAGAAAGAAAATGGCTTAAATGGGTCCCCATCTCTGAGAGTTCTAGTTAAGTAATCAAACAAAATGGTCTGGGACAAATGATCATTGTAACTCGAGGAAGATTAGAAGAAAATGTAATTAGCTTCCAAGCTTCTTCCTGTTTGTTCCTCAGTCTTTTTACACTCTTCAACCTCCCAGCCATGAATGCATCCAAGGCTTCCTTATCCACACCAAAAAGTCTCTGCTGCGAAGCTGGGAGAGTTAACAGAGCTGGTACTCTAGCCTCCCAGCTAACCGAAGGAGACAGCCGGTGAGGCCCAGAGCCCGCCCCCTGCCAGGCCGCGCAGCCAATGGGCACCTGCGGGGAATGTGGCGTTGTATCCCATTGGCTGACAACCTATGTGCATAAGAAAGAGCGAGCTAGGCAGGCAGGGAGCATTGTTATCTTAAGACACTCATCTGGTGTCTGAGTCTGCAGGTGACACTGCTTAGGTACGGAGCGCGGAGTCAGAGCAGGGAAGCGCCGGGCTACAGCCCTAGGATGGAATCCGTATGCCTCGGAAGCTGCTCGCGGCTCTTCTGGCAGCGCCTCCGCTGAGCTCGAAGGATCCCATTAGTACTCCGCCAGGGCTGTGCACCTGCCGCGCGGTCTAAGCGCAGGGACAGTTCTGCAGGCAGAAGCCCAGGGAGCGAGGAAGCCTGGGGAACTGCCTCTGCCCATGTGCAAGTCAGTGGATTCGGACGCGAGAGAGAAGGGGAGCGAGTCTCTGTAGAGTTGGAAGGAAGGCAACATCTAGGGTTTCTCTCGGCAATAGACTCCTTCAGCTGGGTTTTGCACTTTCCTTACCTCTTACATCCTGCTTGTGCACTGGCCCCGAGTCGAAGCCCCACTTTAAATACGCTTTGGGTGCCCCGAGTCCTTACTGCTCAGGGGGAAGGCGGCAGGCAAGTGGTCTAACGACGGCGGCAGCAGCGGCGGCGGCAGCAGCAGCAAAGCCAGGAGCAAAAGAATTTGGAGAGAGACCTCCGCTCCCTCTCACACGGTGAACGGGAGGCATTCGCTTGTCCCCACATGAGGAAGAGTCACAAGAAATCATGAAGTGAAAACTTTGGAAAGCTGCCACTGGAGATGTTGCACACCAAACTGGAATCTTTGAGGAGTCTCCTCTCAGTCGTTGAAGGTTTGGGGAGCAGCTGATACAGCAAGGAGGGCTCTTGCAAGGATTCAAGGTAACAGTGCAGGGTTCAGTGATTCTCTTTACCCTCTTTCCACTACCCTTTTGGTGTGTCTGTGGGTAAAGAGATTATTTTGCCCTCATACAACCCTCTTGCCCTGGTGCCCATCAGTTGCAGGCAGAGGGGATGATTCCACCTCGCTTAGTTTCTGTCTTGTGGAGCTGACTTTGGGGTTTAGCAAGAGATCGCTCTGGTATTGCCTCCTGGCGTTGCATGGCTGTCACAGGGCTTGGGCACTCTGCCTGACCTATATTGCTTGCCTGGTTAAGTCCTCAAAGTTAGTGCAACTCCCATTAGCTTCAGAAAATCCAATTGGGCTGCATCATTGCAGAAGATGACTAGACGTTTGCCTGCCGAGCCTGATGCTCCACTGAACTGTATACCAGTTCACTCTGTTGGAGAAGGACCTCAAAGAGCTGAGGTCAAGGTCCATGATACATCTGTGTTCACATGTTCATAGAACCCCATGGCATGTCTGTTGAGCCTGTTTCTTTCTCCTATTCACACGCAGCCAGAAAAAATTCTGAAGAGTCAGCCCTGTAGGTAGCAAATAATCCCCCTGGGGTGGTGGCAGAAGCCTCAGTTGATTTGAGTTGAGCCTGGCAGAGCACTAGAGGCACTAAGGGGAGAGCATCACTGTGCTGAAGGGAGGCGTGTGCTGATATTGTCTAGCAGACCTTTCTCCCGGTGTCTGTCTGAATATATAGTCAAAAGCTGCCTGTGGTGTGTGTATGTGTGTGCTGGTGCTCACAGCTGCATGCAGGGAGCAGGCTGCCCATGGAAAAGCCATGCATTTGCAGCACCCTGCCCAGCCCACCGAAGACCAGAATGTTCCTTTTAGTAGGGGTCTGAACTTGTGAGCGGCTGTTCCAGCCAAGAGGAGTTTTCTCCTCTCCAATCAGTCCCTCTGCGTGGTACATATTTATCTAGGGTATATAGACCTAAGCCAAATATTAACTAATGAAGTTAATGCACTGTAACATGCCTGAACAGCTCTTCTATAAAGAGCTGTGTGCTCCTCCTAGCCCAGGAAGCCAGGTGCCCTGAGCAGTGGGCGGGGGGGGGGGGGGGAACGGCAGAATATGTTTTATTGAAAGGATAGCAATTATAAAAGGCCATGCTTATAGCTGGGTAATCTGGGCCTTATCCAACAGGGACAATGATATGTCAGCATAGACCAATCAGGAGAATGAAAGGTATATTTTAAGTCAAGTATTTCTGGCTATATCCTTCTTCAGACGTGTGCATGCTGAAGTGACACTCTCTCTGACCATGTTCTCTTGAACACATGCAACCCCAATATGAAGCAAGCAGTTAAAGTATTTTACAGAATCCCCTGGGGGAAGTCTGATGACATCAGGCAACAGCAAAGTGATAACTAGAGTTTTTGTGTTATTCCCCTTGACTTCATACTGTGGTGTGTATGATATTTGTTTAAGGCAGGACCCTCTTGTGTTCCCTCTCACCCAAAATAAGTTGCTTTGCAGCACTGAGGGTATGACCAAGAAATGCTGCCATAATGATCCTGAACTCTTCTCAACATCATAGCTGTTGTCTACACTGGGGCAAGATGCACACCTTTCTTCTTTAAGATGATAAATGATTTGAGAAGGTGTAGAGCATGGATTCTATGAAATGTTTGGGAGAAAGGAAGCCAATGTCAGACTATGGCCTTCCCTGCTGGAGGCAGCTGGCTCCAAAGAGTCTGACAGCTGAGCTGCAGCCATGGAGAAGACAGAAGATCCTGCAATCTTGCTTCCCTCTCCACACCAAAAATGGGACTAGGACTGTCTCCTAGAATGAGTGTGGGTATGAGAAAGGAGGTGAGGAGGAAAGGACTGGAGAGGGAGGAGGGTTCCTGCTTTGTTAGCACTGGGCCCATCTCAAGGATGAGGAGCATCCTTTTCAAGATCATCCTCTGGGTGTTCCTCTGGCCTCCTAACAGGTTGTTTACTGAACAAGGCCAGAGGGCAAAGAACATGCCTGCGTCATCAATTCCTTCTAATCCCCTTCCCCAAGGCACAGGCTGGCCACTGGGGAACATCATATAAAAAAGATCCCCTCTGAGACCATGCTTCAAAATCCCTCCCCAGCTCGCAAACAAGAGGTAATCTGTAGGGACCTGAGACATCTGTGTGGGCACTTTCTGCTGACTGGGATGCTTAGTGTTGAGGTTTCCTGGTTCATGTTTTGTTTTCCCCACTGTGCTGTGCAGTTCTGGTGATTCAACTCTTTCTCTTAAATAATAAGAGCTTGTATAAATTTTATAATAGCATCCTTTTCAAAGTGCTGGCTGCATTTTAGAGAGCTCATCTAATTAATCTTCACATGGTTTATTGTCTCATTTATCTTTGATTACCCTAAGAAGTATAAACCCAAACCCAACCCACTGCCATTGAGTCAATTCTGATTGCTAGAATGTTATTAGCCTTCTTCTTGCAAAAGGGAGGGCAGAGAACCTAAGAAAGATGAACTGATTTGCCCTGGGTCACACAGCAATGAGGAGAAACTATGGAGTGGGGTCTGGGTCTCATCACTCCTAAAACTACCCAAGATTCCACAAATGCTCCTAAAGAATGATTTAATCTTCATGATTGTGAGTGGATTTAGTTCTTTTTTGCCATACAGGGATGGGAGTTTGCAATGACATAGAGCTTGTCCTCTGGCACTCACCTAAGTACTATGAGAGATAAAGGCTATATAATATAAGACTTTGCTTTTGCCCTCAATGATCTTACAGTCTACTTAGGAAAGTAAGGCTTGTATGTGTGAAAAGGTATATACCAATATATGTTCTGAACAGCCATCAATACAAGAGAAATCACAAGGCTGACCTAATTAATCTGTAACTGATTTGTACAGATAATGAGAGTTATCAGTATTCAAAGGAGGGAGAATTTGAATTGAGCCTTAAGGGATAGAGTGGGATTTGTTTGGATAGGGAGAAATGGGGAAGAATTTCAGCGGGCATAGATGCTAACTGCAGCTCAGATGAGAAGGCTGGAAACTTCAAGGAAGGTATGATGCCTTGGAGTTTACTCTAGCCCATTTCTGACTTTGGATCCCGGAAATAGCATGTTGTTACTGTTGTTAGGTGCCATCTAGTCAATTTCAACTCATAGTGACCACATATGACACGAGTACATCTACCTCCATAGGGTTTTCTTGGCTGTAGTCTTTATGGTAGCAGCCTGCCAGGTCTTCACTGGTTTAATTATTTTAAACACATATTGACTAAAGAAAGTTATCCTAGGATCCAGGCAGAAGGCTCTGAAATGTTGGGCATCTAATTCCAAACCTGGCCTTCTCCTTAGAACTTATGGTATAATCATATATTCTGTGGAAAATACTGCTTCAGGTCAGAGGGCTTATCAACCTCATATCAAAAAATTCAGAAGAGGTTATTTGGGAAAAACAGGCAAATTCCAAGAGCACATAAGAAAATATTCTTCTGTTTCAGAATCAGAATCATCTCCTAAGGAAAAGCTTTGATTTTTCTCCATTCTCTATTCCCCTACCCAAATGTCCTCTTGGGGTTTACTTGGAGCTGGCAAAATGCCAAACCCTTAGGCATTTAGCATTGAGCAGGAGATTTTCAATCTTAAGATTCTTGAGCATGCCCATGTACATAACCTCTAGTCTTCCCTCCTCTTTCCCTTTTAATAAAACATATGCTGTAGCAGTCACAAAAAAGAGACTACAGAAAGCAGGAGGGGGTGGGGTACAATATTGCCTGCAGCTATACCAAGGGGTACTACTGTGATTGCTCAGCTGAGCAGGAAAGGGAAGGGGCAGTCTGCCAGCGCAGAAAGCTTCAAGGAAGGACCAAGGACTACAGACCACCAGAGGGGGCTGTGACTGGTCAGCCACACACATTTGATTTGCTCCAGCAGTGGGCCTTCTCTCCCAATGAAAATTTCAAGGCCACATGTAGGGCCTGTGAGGGGACTGGTGACTTATCACCCTGCTCACTGGTCTTGATTTGGGACATCTATTCACATTGCAAGTCACTGATTGCTTGGGTATTTCCATTCCAACATAGAGGAAGTTCCTATAAGGAACTAAGAGTGGGTGACTTCCCTGAGTCACACCATAATTGCTCTCAGGCCAAGAGGAAAATACCCAAGAACCTAATCTTTTTGCTTGCTTAGCCTCAAGAGTTTAACCTAGGGACAAGTATCTATGGACATTTACTTTCTCCTGAAAATTCTCCCCTAGGCCTTGCTATCACCTGTACTTCCTGTGGACATGGCCATGCAGCTGGAATGTGGGTCACTGCCTTTCCTCTCTACCATTTTGAAATATCCCCAGCTGTATTTGAGGACTGAGGTAGAAGTATAGGCCTGTGGGTAAGTGTTTAGTGATTATAGATTATATAGCCTCTTCCTTCTGAGAGTGAAGACACAGGTAGCTCATTTATGCTCCAGACTGGGGCTGCAGAGGACAGGTCTCATCTGATTAATTAGGATGCAGATTGGCCTCTTTGAAATTGGCACTCTACTTTGCCACACCCATTGCTATTGAGTTGATTGCGACTCATAGGGATCCTATAGGACAGAGTAGAAACTCACAGGATCTCCAAGGCTGTAAATCTTTATGGAAGCAGACTATCTAATCTTTCTGCCACAGAGAAGCTGGTGGGTTTGAACTACTGACCTTTTGGCTAGCAGCTGAATAATGCCTTAACCACTGTGCCGCCAGAGCTCCCTACTTTACCTTTCAGAAGGAAGTAAAGTTGAATACCATCATTACAGCATGGAACCTTCAACAGCCAGTCCCCCTCATTCCTTTTACTGGGGTACTCATGAAATGCAAATATATCTGGAATGCTGGACTGGGCAAAGGGAGTGGACAATTTGATCACTCACAGCACTAAGTGCTAACCTGATTATCCAAGACAGTAGCCACTAAACACATGTAGTTGTTGAGCACCTGAAATATATGCTATAAGCAGAAAATACACACTGAATTTTGAAGACTTAAAGCGAAAATAAAAAAAAAAAACCAGGATGTAAAATGACTCATCAATAATTTTTGTTATTGATTATATGTTAAAATGATACTATTTTGAATATATATACCAAAAAAACCAAACTCACTGCCTTTGAGTTGGATCCAACTCATAGCGACCCCTCCTTGGGTTTCTGAGGTAAAATCACTACGGAAGTAGATCACCCAATCTTCCTTCTGAGGAGCGGCTGGTGGGTTTGAACTGTCAGCCTTCTGGTTAGCAGTCAAATGCCTTAGGCACTATGCCACCAGAGCTCCTTTGGAGATATATATATCTATATATATAATTTTGATTAAAATATATCAAAATCAATTTTATCTGTTTCTTTTTACTTTGTAATGTGACTCCTAGAAAATTTTAAATTATATACGTGGCTAACATTATATTTATTTTGAAAAGTGCTACTCTAGACCCTGCAGAGCAGTTGCAGGTGAACATGGAGAAAGGGTAGAGGTATGAGTCAGGAGGAGCCAGAGGCATGAGAAGAGAGTGAACACGGAGGCAAGAATGAAGGGCAGTCCAGAGCAAATCTCTAGGTATGTATTTCTGGAATCTAAGGTCAAGGAGGGCACAACTAGTTTAGGAGGCCTATATACATTTGAAAGGAGCTCGGGTGGTATAGTGGGTAAGACATTTGGCTGCTAACCAGAAGGTTGGTGGTTCAAACCCACCAGCTGCTTCATGAGAGGAAGATGAGGTGATCTATTTCTGTAAATATTTACAGCCTTGGAAACCCAGTGGGGGTCAGTATGAGTCAGAATAGACTCGATAGCAGTGTATGTGGTTTTTGGTTTATAT
The DNA here is from genome assembly GCF_000298275.1 of Orycteropus afer afer. Lineage (NCBI taxonomy): Eukaryota > Metazoa > Chordata > Mammalia > Tubulidentata > Orycteropodidae > Orycteropus > Orycteropus afer. The sequence continues at coordinate 1,554,759 of NW_006921630.1, forward strand.
ATATTTGAGGGGGTTGGGCCTCCCTGACTCAGGTTTCCCAAAGTATTTGAGAAGCATTGCAGCTCTCAATTCAAAGAATGAACAGCTAGGAGCCTTGGTAATTTTATCTTAATATTTTTGAGTTCTGTCTGATAGGATCTCATCCCAAAGTGTGAGGACACAATAGTTGGGATCAGATGAGGTGCTTGATTTTCAAATTCCCTTCTTCCTTCTCATCTCTACCACCTTTTCATCTTCCCTTGTGATAGAGTTTTTCCTTTTTCAAATCGGACAAGTGTAAAGTTTGGTGGAAAAAAAGAGAATTACTTACTATGTGTTAAAGATTATTTTGTGGACCTATCAGTAAGAAGAATGGGAAGAAGATATAATGTTTGAATTTTTTTCAATAACTACAGATCTTAACGTTATAATCCTTTTATTATTATTGTGTTATTGTTATTCATTGCAATAAGGTTTGGCCATTAATCAAGCCCTCATACGTGCTTGGTATTCTATGGTTCACAGAGTGCTTTTACAAGATTTATGTCATAACACCCTGTGGGGCGGTTATTATATCTCTTCAAGGTTCTCCATGATCTGCTCCCAAATTACCTTTATCTAAGTCTTTTTTTCATATATACTTCATTCAATCTTGCCGAACCAAATGTATTTACTGTTTTACATGTCAACCAGGTAAAAGAGAGGTCATTATTTCTCTGAACTTCAGTTTCATCATCTACAAAAGAAAAAGCAATAATGTCCATCTCTCTCTCTCTTTTTTTTTTTTTTTTTTATTTTTATCGTGATTTGGGTGAAAGTTTATAGAGCAAATTCACTTTCCATACAGCAGGTCCTATACGCTTTATCTCATGACATTGACTACAATTTCCCGCAATGCAACAGCTCCCTTCCCACTTCCTCCTCATAGTTACCTCTTCCCTGTGTCCTTCCCTCCATGCACTCCTGCCCCACCCCCAGCAGTCTTCCTGTGCATACACAGCCCTTCTATTCTCCCATGATTGATCTCTCCAAGGACTGTATCTACCTAATGTAAATGTTCAGCTCATATGATTGTCCTTTGTTTGGCTGGAAGCCAGAGGCATCATAAATTTCAATTCCAGACCTGAAGGGCAGCTAGGGGCCATAGACTCAGTGGTTTCATCAGGCTCTATCAGACCAGCAAACCTATTCCTTTTTTTTTTTAATGATTTTGAGTTTTGTTCCACATTGGTCTCCAACTCTATCAAGGATCTCCTACAGAGATCCCCCCCTGAGTGGCTGATAATGTCCATCTCTTGAAGTGCTCTTTTAAATGTTAAATGAGATAAAATACATAGATAGCAAATATAGTTCCAGGCACATTGTAGATGCTCAACAAATGGTAATACCCTTTTCTACTAAAGGTCTTCACTTTAATGTCCCCAAGCTAAAATGTCCAAGGCTGAGCTCATAGTATGTACCAACTTGTACACCCCAAACCCTCCTTCTTCCCAAGTCTCCTGCTTTAGTTAATGGTTCAACCAGACCTCCAGAAAAACTCGCAGCCATCAAGTAGTTTCCAACTCATGACCCCTCCTTGGGTTTCCAAGGCAGTATCTCTACGGAAGTAGATTGCCCAATGTTCCTTCCGAGGAGTGGCTGGTGGGTTTGAATCGCCAGCCTTTTGGTCAGCAGTCAACTTCCTTAGGAGAAGGAGCTCCCAAGACTTCCAGGGGCACAATTAAGAAACAGGATATCCTGGACTCCACTCTGTCTCACAGTGACCTCTACATCCAGTCAGTCATCAAGACCTGCCAGGTCTACCTCCCCATGTCTCTGGCCATTCTCTGCTGTAAGGTTTTCATCATTTCTCACCTGGACTTTCCCAGTACTTAGTCTTCACATTTACTCTCTTGGGGGCTAGCCTGTCCAGTCTCCTCCCTGTAGCCAGGGTGCATCTTCCAAAACAGTAAATTGGATTATGCGTCTCTTCCTGTAATCTTTCCATGACTCCCCACTACTGTCAGAAATAAAATCTGGATTTTGTTGCATGACAAACAAGAGACCCTTCATAAGCTGGTCCTAACAGTTGTTTTGCCTAGAGAATCTTCTCCTTCCCTCACTCCGTTTTTTTAAGGATTACTGATCTTCAAGATTCTGTAAATATTATCTCCTCTGTGAAGACTTCCCTGAGACTCTGGGACAGAATTAATTGGCTCCTCCTCCGTGCTCCTACACATCTTGCTCAAACTCTGCTCTATACTCACCACACTAATGATTTGTTTATATGGCTATCTCCTGCACCAAGAGACAGGGAAGGGATTGGGGCAAAAGACATTTCCCAGGAAATATTTATTGAGACTTTATGTGTGTTCTTAGGTATCAGGAATTCGGCAACAGACAGCACAGATAAAAGCCCTGCCATCAAATAGCTGTGCCACCAGAACTCCTAGCTTATATTCTAGAAGGCAGATAAGTGATAATGATGATGATAACAGTAACAATAATATTATTAATGTTTCTGATAATAGCTACTATTTTAATAGTACTTATTATGTGTCTGGCACTGTTCTGAGCACTTTACATATATTAACTCCCTTATTCCATGTAATGATCCTATGAGGTAAGTACTTTAATTCTCTCCATTTTATAGATGATGAATCAGAGGCAGAGAGATGTGAAACAATTTGTCTAAGGTCACACAGCTAGCCACTGACCTTCTATCTCAGTCAGTTTAGATCTTGAGTTTATATTCTTTATTACTATGGTGTCCAGACAATACACACAAATTAATGAGATAATTTTAGGTGCTGATAATGAAGAAGATAAAATCACATAGTAGGAGAGAGTGATCAAGGTGGTGATCAGGGAAGATCTTCTTAGAGGAGATAACATTTGAAAGGAGACTTGATTTGTCAGTTCAGAAAGGTAGAAATTCCAGATGAGGGTTGAATCTGGGGAACCAAAGAAGAGACATAATTTACTCTGTGGTCAAGGCTCTGGCTGCTACAGTGTCCATCCCTCACAGATGGAGGTAGCGGGTCCCATCCTAGGTGGTTTCAGGGAGAAGCAAAGAGGTTAACGGTTCCCAAATCTCTCCCACACCAGTCCACTTATCCCTCCTACTCTTTTGGGTTAAGGCATATCTCTCAAGATGTCCAGTTTGCTGCCTGACAATGCTCATGTGTGGGTGCACACACACACACACACACACATAGCCCTGCTTTGCTGAAACACTTGATTTCACTTCTCTCCTGTGAACAACGTGTCACTCAGAACCTTAGTGAAGTGACAGGCACAGGCAAAGCAAGAAGGCTGGAGACAACCCAGAGGCATGAGCAAAGGGGAAAAGAAAATTATTTTTTAACAAGATGAGAAGTGAATTGGACTGGAGGAGGAAATGGGAATTTGATCAGGAGGGAACTTTCAGAGGGGGTGCCTCTGAGACACCGAGATGCTGACAGTGTTCTATTTCTCAATCTGGGTGGTTACCTAGTTACTTTTTAGGTTTTTACACACACACAGACATATATATGCACACATTTTATATACACACACACATTTATATCTGCTCTATGAATATTTCTCACAATTGAAGGTTAAAAGAAAATAAATAATTTGGAGGGCAGATGAAACTTGGGGGAGGCAGGTTAATTCATATTTAATGTATATCCAAAGCCTACTTTATAAGAAAAATTCCACTAGGCTCCTTTTTACTTACATTATCTCATTTAATTTTTATTACAACTTTATGAAGTAAATATCAGTCCTATTTTACAGTTAAATTGAGGAAGTCAGAGCACAAAGGGGCTGACATTCAGAACCAAAGATCTTGCCCCTGCATCAGGCCCACTGCTTTCCACCCAGGAAAGCTCTGAGAGGCAGCAAAGTGGGGAGAAAAGGATCCTGATTTCTGAATTAAACAAACTTAAATTTCAATCTAGCCTTGGTCACTTACTAGCTGTGTAACCTTAAATAAGTTTCACAACCTCTCTGAGCTTCAATATCTCCATATAGTAAAATGGAAATGATCGCATCTTATGTTGTATAAAAAATTGTGAAGATTAAAGATAATGATTGAAAAGCATCAGCAGAGTACCTGCCACATAATGGGAATTCAGAAAATAGTAGTTGCTGTTTTTGTGACCCCTAGGAGGAAAGCTAGCAAGACATTGACTGCCATGAATAGCAATGACTTATTTAGCTGTGGGAATGAGAGTCAGGGAGTAGCTTCAATATATGCTGTTGGTTGCCAGTGAATCAGAACTAGCTTGGTAATAGTTCCCATATGCCACTCACCATGCTAAGTGCTCTCCTCCTATTGTCTCATTTAATAGTCTTACAATTCTGTGAGGTGGGGACTGTTATACTCAGTTTATAGATGAAGAAATTAAAAGTTCAGAGAGATTAAATAACTAACCCAAGATCACACAGCTTGGAAGTGGTAGAGCTGAGATTTGAACTCAGGTCTGTTAGATATCAAAACCCATGCTCTTCAACACTGGGCTTTATACTGTGGTCATGTCCAGGGGAAAGGGCATTTTCATTGTCAAGGTGAGCACAGCTGCTCTGAGGTGTAGGTTAAGTTACTCAAGGGTGGAATGGCAGCATTGTTACACCCTGAGGGCATTTCTGGAGCAACCAAGAGGGTTGGTTCATCTTGGAAAATGCTGCAGAGTTTCTAGTGCAATGCCTTCTGCACGCTGGGTATTAGAACAGTGGCCTGAGTATTTGAAGTGCCTTCATTTCTGAGCATAGGTGTGCTCCATTTTCAAAAGCTCAGGCTTTCAAATAAATAAAATAAGAGTTGAGTGACTGTAGGTTTAGAAGAAAGGTTTCCTTGCATTACACAAGGATATATTAGCAGTGGTTTTCAATCTTCTTAAAATGCAACAGTACACTTTAACTTTAAAAAAGAGACTTTCAAAGGAACCCCAATATATAGAGCAAATAAAAGTGGAACTCCCTAATTGGAGCAGGCCTGGGGGCCTGGAGCTTCCCCACATGTCACTTCTCCTTCCTTACTCCTAAGTGGCTCCTGAGGCACCTCCTTGGAATTTAAAGGCTGCTCAAAACACATTGAAAACCACCACACTATAGAATTCCTTTGAACAGCAAGGCTTGTGGTTCATTTAAAATAACAGGTGACATACTAAAATTCATTTCAAAATATATGACTTTGCATCAACCTGGACAGACCTGTGAATTTAGTGAGACTAGGACAAATTACCACTATTCTCCTTTGTTCTCAATGATTGAAAATACATGAAATTCAATGTGTGAATAAATACTTTCTGTGTACCAGGCACAGTGCTAGGCACTATGTGTATTAGTAGTAGAAACTTATTCAATGGTGGTATAGTGCCTAAGGCTTGTGACTGCTAACCAGAAGGCTGGTGGTTCAAACCCACCAGCCACTCCTCAGAAGGAAGGTTGGGCAATCTACTTCTGTAGTGATACTGCCTTGGAAACCCAAGGAGAGGTCACTACGGGTCAGATCCAACTTGATGGCAGTATTATTATTATTATTTTTTTTTTGTATGAAGTAGATATGATTATTCCCATTTTGAAGATGAGATAAATTAGGTATGAAGAGGTTTAAGTCAATTAGCCAGGATCTCACAGCCAGTGAGTACTGCAGCTGGGATTCAAACCTGTGTCGCAGGATGAATTAGAGACTCCTTGTCTTGCCACCAAACCTATAGCCTCTTCAGCTGTGGAGTTGGTGTAATATTGCCTCTTTTAAGGTTTCTTAGTTTTTCCAACATTGCTTAGTTGTGAGATTTTACAGAAAAAATCTCTGGACAGTCTGGCCTTCCACAGCCCTGTTTTCATGGGACACTCAGACCTCCAGAAAAAGAAAGGCCTAGGCTACCACCATTTCTCATGGCCCCTTCTCTTCTTCATCCACAAACCTCAGGGAAGGCCCACCCTTAGTGGCAGGGGGGACGCTGGTGATTGGAGAAGGTGCTGCTCTCTCACTCACTCACCTCAGGGCCCAGGCTGAAAGCATGGAGATTCCTTCTTAGCTGTAGTCTAGCAGCCTGGAGAAAGGGTCTACTAGAAATTTGAGGGGCTGGGCTGCAGAGTGAAGTCCTTGGAATCCCCTTGAGGTATGGAAATGCTTAAGTACTCGGTAAATTGTGCCGGGGCAGGTAATTTCTGCCTCCCCCTCACTCCTTGTTCAGCCATTTACCACACTATAAATACATTGTCAGTCAAGAGCAAGGGCAGGTGGATGAGCAGTGTTCCAGCGGGTGACGGGGCCCTTGGAGGCTTCCTGCACGTGCCACATCTCTTTCCGCAATCGTTGCCCTTGTGGGATTTGAGTCCTGAGGGATAACCGAGCAAGGTCAGCATCCTGCTGAAGCCTCGGGGCACTGGAGACCCCTAGAGGCAAAAAGCTGTGTTACAAGCCCCTGGCCATAGAGGCGCAGGCGAGTCTTGCTTAAGGGTTGCTGAGGAGTGGCTGGTACCTTTCCTAAAGCCTTGCCTGGGAGTGCACTCCAGGCAAGCTCAAAAGTAAAGGAAGAATGTGTAGGAGTCTCTGTCTGTCTCTTTCTGTCTCTGTGTGTGCGCGTGCGTGTGTGTTTAAAGGAGGGAGGGGCAGCTACATTTGCAGAAGCAACACTGTCTGGAACTCAGCTGCTAAGCAGTCCTCCTCCCTCCCTGCCCCTCCCATCCTCTTTTGCTCCCCAGCTGCCTCTCACTGGACTCTTACAGCAACCTGAAGTCTGTCCTCCCTGACAACTCCCCACCACCTCTAACAAAATTAGACCTTTCCCTCAGGGTCCTGCACACCTCTCAGTAACCTGATCAACTAATTTGTGCTGAAGTATTAATGAGTAATAATGATTTAATGTGCTGCCCTCTCAATTAACACACAAGTATTTCAAAAGAGAAATTCACAGATTAAAACCTAAGTAAGTCTCTTGTTTTTCTCTTTTGAGAGGAACTGTCAGGCCCTCAAAACGAACCATACATACAGCTGCCTATTCAGTATATGTGCTGCATCACTCCTGATTTTAGCAAGCTTTGGAGGCATTACACAGAGGTTTAAACAATTTTTCCAAGAAGGCCTGCTCTCGTTTGTTGTTGTTGTTGTTATGTGCCGTGGAGCCGGAGCCGACTCATAGCAATGCTCTAGTCTACAATCCTCAGAAACAGTGTCTTGCGCTGGTGGTGGGAGAATATTAGAGACTCCCACCTCACCTATCTCCTCTTCCGAAGGTAAATGGGGTTTATTTGACTAGGGAGGGGGAGAATCCAAGTTAAGGAGGCCCATGATATCATCTATTTACCTTAATTGAGAGAAGAAACATGGAATTCAAGAGTTGACATACATACATGCCTACTGGTGTCTCAATCTTATTTCTCTAGAAGGTTAATTGGTTTCACTCAAACTTAAGATGGCACAGTAACTGAGAGAAGAGGCTCAGGAATTACTAACTTAGGTAGAAGTCTTTGCCGGGCTCTGCTATGCATGTAACTTGCCAAGTAACTTAACTACAAAAGCCTCAGTTTCCATGTCTATAAAATGAATATAATAAGACTATGTCACAGGATTGTTTTGAGCGTGACTAGTAATGCAGAAAAATCATTTAGCAAAATGTCTGGCTCATGGAGAGTGCTCAATAAATGACAGTTCTTCTTAATGTTCTTATTTTTATTATTTTTGCCCTATCCCAGACTTTCCATCTCAGACTTTCAGTCCTGGGTGGCATGCAGATGCTGTTTTGTTATTTAAAAGCAGGTGAAGTGATCCAGTTTCATAGGTGTGGTTGGTTTGGCGGAGAAATAGATTTCTTTCTAGATGACAGCACTGTATAAATTTCTTTCCCCCTGCTGCTTGGTCTCTTTAAATGTATCTTACAAAAGCAGTGAGCTAAATGGATTTGGCAGTAACTTTAAAAGACTTAGTACATTTTTTTTTAAAGAAAAAAAAAGCCATAATAAAAACTGGTTTGTTTCTGTAATATATGGTTCATGTGATATGACAAATATCCATTTTTATACTTAGGCAAATTGGCTAATTTTAAAACAGTTGACACATGCCATATGCATGTAGAGTAATGATAGATTTTACGCAAACAGAAGAACACAGGGCCAATGATATCTGTGTTAGGGCTTTAGTCTGTTGAATTCTTACTTGACGGCAGACTTGCCCCACTTAGGAGAAGAGAGTGAAACTGGGAAACAGATTCATTGTAGTCTCAAGTGCTGGAGTCATGTATTTGATCATAAAGCTACCAACTATCAAGGTTGGGACATAGATGCCATGTTTTTATGAAATGAGTGAGAAGAGACTTAGGAATCAACCAATACAGGAAACTTTATGTGCAAGAAAGTAAACACTTTATAAAGATGCTCGAAGGAGACTAGGCAATCTACTTCTGTAATGATACTGCCTTGGATACCCAAGGAAGAGTCACTATGAGTCGGATCTGACTCGATGGCAGTAAGTTTTTTTTTTTTTTTTTATCTGAATAAAAAATGCTAATGGTGGAAAGGACACAAATTGGTAGTCACCCAGACGGCATGATCTTGAATTTACTGCTGGACTTTGCATGGTCATTTTTCCTGTTGCAAACATGAATGCCTTTTGGACTTTGGCTTCTGTGTACTTTGGGATCCTCTGGTGATTGATCAAGTTGATTCAATCTCATAGAGATCCTGTGGGACAGAATAGAACTGACCTCTAGAGTTTCCAAGGCTATTAATCTTTATGGAAGCAGACTGCCTCTTCTTTCTCTCACAGAGAAGCTGGTGGGTTTGAACCGCTGAGCTTTAGGTTAGCAGCTGAATACCTTAACTACCACATCAGTAGAGCTCCTTCTCTGGTTTATACTATAAAAAAACCAAACTCACTGTTGTCAAGTCAGATCCGACTCATAGCGACCCTTCCTTGGGTTTCCAAGGCAGTATCATTACTAAGTGGATTGCCCAATTTTCCTTCTGAGGAGTGGCTGGTGGGTTTGAACCACCAGCCTTCTGGTTAGCAGTCACATGCCTTAGGCACTATACCATATCTCTGTCTAAATCACATTGTGAGGAGAATCCTATATATTTTCAGTTACTGCTAGTTAGGCCAAAGAGGTTATGTTTGAAAATAAGATGGTACAAAAGTTGCATGTGATATAAGAGGTAATTATGAAAAGTTTAAGATGGAGACATATGCTTTATGACCTTGCCGTCATTCCCACAGACCCCTTCAACTTTGAGCTCCTAGTGCAGGTTGACCAGACACCCAGTCCCCTTGCAGGTTGATGTCATGCAATCTACTTGATTCAAAAAGGCATTTAGCTTTTTATTTTATTTCATTTTATTTCTTTCAAGGCGAGATTTAATTAGTGACTGCAGAGGGGGGAAAAAAGCTGAACAGCTTAGAGGCGCTTTATGGCTCAGGTCTGTAGGACTCAGCAATTTGACGTTCTAATCCTGTTATTTCTCACCTTAAACTGAACAAAGTCAGCAGGGTTGGATTTTTTTTTTCCTTCCCTTAATTCATGTAGCTATTAGGTTTTCCCCTCTCTTTGCTTTTCACCTCATCTCCTGCTTCCTTTGATTCTCTTTTCTTATTGTTCACTACAACTGCTTGTTTGTTTTTTTGTTTGTAGGTTTGTTTTCAGGATATCAAAATAACAAAAACAAAACAAAACAAAAACAAAAGCAATATCTTGGTAGTTCATTCCAGTACTGAGCCAGTTAGGAGACAAATTCTTCCTCTCTCTATTTTGGTTTCTAAGAATAAGCACTCTTTTTGTTTCTAAGAATAAGTATCTATGGTGCAAATGGTTAAGATGCTTAGTTTCTATTTAAAGGTTGGTGGCACCTTGGAAGAAAGGCCTGGAGATCTACTTCCAAACAAAATCAGTCATTGAAAACCCTATGAGCATAGTTCTATACAGACATACCTGGGGTCACCATGAATCAGAGTTGACTGAACTGTATCTTGTTGGTTTATCCACTTGAACTTGACTACTAATGTGATTACTGCCAAAGCCTACACTGATGTTGAGGCAGGAGGCTAAGCAGGGTCCATGGCTCCCTTCTCAATTATAGACTGTAAATGCCTTGAAGGCAGGATATAAGTCTTAGTTGTCATTGTATTCCCTATACTCTCACACAATACCTAGTTTAGAGAAGACTTTGTTTTTGTTTTTTTTAATTGAATTAAAAAGAAAAATCTTGCCATCTATGCCACTTTACACACATTCATTAAAATATAGGTTGCTAGGAAGTTAACAAGCATCCTTCCTATTAATGGAAATTTAGTATTCAAGATTTCAAATTTGTAGAATTGCAAAATTAGGCAAGTGCTTCCTTTAAGACAGTGGTTCTCAAAATTTAATGTGCACCTGGGGAGCTTATTAAAATGCAGAATCTTCAGCCCCTTCTCCACAGAGTCTGATTCTGCAGGTCTGATGTGAGACTCAGAAAACTGCATTTTAACCAGAAGATGATGATAGAAAGACCACACTTTGAGAAACATCATTATAAAGCGATCCAAACGAAGTGTTACCTAAACTGGGTGTGGTAGCATAGCACTGTCCTTTAAGTGGTCAATGTATGTCATATGGAAAAAAGAAAAGGTTCTGTGCTTAGAGAAGTTGGGACATCATGGTACATGTCCCCTCTCCAACCCTACTCCCCATACACTCTTGGAGGTTTACAAGCACTTAGCATGCTGGCGGTTCAAACCCACCAGCCACTCCTCGGAAGATGGGGCAATCTATTCCCTAGTGATACTGCCTCTGAAACCCAAGGAGGGGTTGCTGAGTTGGGTCTGACTCGATGGCATATAACAACAACAACAAGCATACTAGAGGTTTTTTAAAAAATCTTGCAATAAAGAAACATGTTTTAACTTTGTTTAACCAAGTGCTTCTAGTATGTCTTGACTGTAACACTAACTTTCTCTCTCCCTTTTGTTTTGCTAAGTACCTATTAAATTTTGATAAATTTGGCGTGAAATACAGTTATAAGGGAGTGGGTAGCCCTTACAGTACAAGCGTGATACTACATCCCAGTTCTATCGTTCTTAGGTACCATTGAGTTAGTTCCAACTCTTAGCAACCCTGTATACAACACTGAAAAAATGAAATGTAGAACAAAACACTGCTGGGTCCTACATCATCCCACAATCATTACTGTTGTACATTGTAGCAACTATTGTGTTAATCCATCTTGTTGAGGGTCTTCCTCTTTTTCACTGACCCTCTACTTTATCAAGCATGTCTTTTTCCAGAGGCTGGTACCTCTTGATAACATGTCCAAAGTATGTGAGATGAAATCTCACCATTATCCCCTCTAGGGAGCATCTGGCTGTACTTCTTCCAGGATACATTTATTTCTTCATCTGGCAGTCTACAGTATATTCAATATATTCCTCCAACATCATAGTTCAAAGCCATCAATTCTTATCCAGTCTTCCTTATTCATTGTCTAGCTTTCACATGTTGTTGTTGTTGTTATTTGCTGTCGAGTTGGCCCCGACTCATAGCGACCCCTCCTTGGGTTTCCGAGGTAGTATCACTACGGAAGTAGGATTGCCCAACCTTCCTTCTGAGGAGTGGCTGGTGGATTTGAACCACCAGCCTTCTGGTTAGCAGTCAAGTGCCTTAGGCACTATGCTACCAGAGCTCCTTGGCTTGGGTCAGGTGTACCTTTGTTTTCAAAGGGTTATCTTTGCTTTTGAACACTTTAAAGGGGCCTTTCGCAGCAGATTTACCCAGTGCAATATGTCATTTGATTTCTTGACTGCTGCTTCCATGGGTGTCAATTGTGGATCCAAGTAAAATGAAATCCTTGATAATTTCAATCTTTTCTCCATTTATCATGATGTTGCTTATTGGTCCACTTGTGAAAATTTTTGTTTTTTTCTTATGTTGAGGTGTAATCCATATTGAAGGCTCTAGTCTTTGATCTTCATCAGTTCTTTTCACTTTCAGCAAGGAAGGCTGTGTTGTTTGCCTATCATAGGTTATTAATGAATCTTCCTCCAATCCTGATGCCATGTTCTTCTTCATAAAGTCCAGTTTCTTGGATTATTTGCTCAGCATACATATTGAATGACTATCGTGAAAGGATACAACTCTGATGCACACCTGCTTATTTAAAACCAGCAATATTTCCTGGATCTGTTTGAATGACTGCCTTTGGTCTATGTACAGATTCTATAAGAGCACAATTAAGTGTCTGGAATTGCCATTCTTGTCAATGTTATCCACAATTTGTAGTGATCTACACAGTTGAATGCCATTGCAGAGTCAATAAAACCCAGATAATCATCTTTCTGGTGTTCTCTACTTTCAGCTAAGATCCATCTCACATCAGCTATGATAATCCTCATTCCATGTCCTCTTCTGAGTCCTCTTCTGAATTTCTGGCAGTTCCCTGTCAATGGACTGCTGAAACCATTTTTGAATTATCTTCAGCAAAATTTTACTTGCATATGATATTAATGATATTGTTTCATAATTTCCATGTCCTATTGGATCACCTTTCTTTGAAATGAGAACAAATATGGGTCTGTTCCAGTCGACTGGCCAGGAAGCTGTCTTCCAAATTTCTTGACATAGATGAGTGAGCGCTTCAGGTTGCATTCCTTTCTTGAAACATCTTGATTGGTATTCCATCAATACCTGGAGCCTTGTTTTTTTTTGCCAATGCTTTCAGGGCAGCTTAGACTTTTTGCTTCATTACCATTGGCTCTTGATCATACGCTACTTCCTGAAATGGTTGAAAATTTATCAATTCTTTTTAGTGCAGTGACTCTGTGTATTCCATCCATCTTCTTCTTCTTCTTTTTTTTTTTAATTGTGATTTGGGTGAAGATTTACAGAGCAAATTCACTCTCGATACAGCAGTTCACATACACTTTGTCTCATGTCATTGACCACAGTTTACCACAATGCAACAGCTCCCCTCCAACTTCCTCCCCATGGTACCACTT
>NW_006921630.1:1568181-1576874 GCF_000298275.1 Orycteropus afer afer
GTAGATTGCCCCATCTTCCTTCCGAGGAGTGGCTGGTGGGTTTGAACCGCCAGCCTTCTGGTTAGCAGTCAAGTGCCTTAGCCACTATGCTGCCATAGAATCCTTCAATATCGCAACTTGAGGCTTAAATTTTTTCTTTAGTTCATTCAGTTTGAGAAATGTCAAGCATGTTCTTTCCTTTTGCTTTTCTAACACCAGGTCTTTGCACATTTCATTATGACAGTTTACTTTGTCTACTTAAGCTGCCTTCTGAAATCTTCTCTTCAGCTCTTTTACTTCATCATTTCTTTCATTCACTTTAGCTACTCTACATTGAAAAGCAAGTTTCAGAGTCTCTTCTGACAAATATTTTGGTCTTTTGTTTCTTTCCTATCTTTTTAATGACCTTTTGCATTCTTCATGTGTGATGTCTTTGATGTCAACCCATAACTCTTCTGGTCTTCAGTCATTACCTTTTGATGCGTCAAAATCTATTCTTCAGATGGTCTGTAAATTCAGGTGGGATATACTCAAGGTCATACCTTGGCTCTCATGGACTTGCTTTAATTTTCTTCAGCTTCAACTTGAACTTGTGTATGAGCAATTGATGGTCTGTTCCACAGTCAGCTCCTGGCCTTGTTCTGATTGATGATATTGAGCTTCTTTATTGCCTCTTTCCACAGATGTAGTTGATTTGATTCCTGTATATTCCATCTAGCAAAGTCCACATGTATAGCTGCCATTTATTTTGTTGGAAAAAGATATTTCCAATAAATAGGTCATAAGTCTTGCAAAATTCTGTGATGTGACCTCTGGCATCATTGCTATACCAAGGCCATATTTTCCAACTACTGATCCTTCTTTTTTTTTCCAATTTACACATTCCTATTGCCAATAATTATCAGTGCATCCTGATTGCATCTTTGATCCTTGTCAAATTGCAGACATTGGTAAAAATCTTCAATTTCTTCACCTTTGGCTTTAGTGGTTGGTGCTTATAAATTTGAAAATACTCATATTAACTGGTCTTCCTTGTAGGTGTGTGAATATTATTTTATCACTGACAGTGTTGTACCAGGATAGATCTTGAAATGTTCGTTTTGACCATGAATGTAACCCCATTCCTCTTCAGTTTGCCATTCCTAGCATAGTAGACCATATGATTGTCAAATTCAAAATGGCCAATACTAGTCCATTTCGGCTCACTGCTGTCTAGGATATTGATCTTCAAGGGTTCCATTTCATTTTTGACAGCTTCCAATTTTCCTAGATGAATACTTTGTATATTCCACATTCTGATTATTAATGGATGCTTATAGCTGTTTCTTCTCATTTTGAGTCATGTTACATCATGGCCCCAAAAGCTTTATTCCATTCACATCATTAAAGTTGACTCAACTTGGAGGAGGCAGTTCTTCCCCAGTCATATTTTGAGTGTCTTCCAACCTGAGGGGCTCATCTTCCAGCACACTGTCAATGATGTTCTGCTGCTATCCTTAAGATTTTCACTGACTAATTTTTTTAGAAATATGTTGCCAGGTTTTTCTTCCTAGTCTGTCATAGTTGGAAGATCCACTGAAACCTGTTCACCATGGGTGAACCTGCCGATATTTAATATTTGAAATATTAGTGACATACTTTCCAGCATCACAGCAACATGTAAGCCAGCACAGTGTGACAAGTTGATAGACAAGTGGTCTCTTTTATGAAAGTTTTACTTTTAAATTTTTCATTAAATTTTCAAAGGAGAGAATGGACTTGGAGAACCATTAACCACAGGGATTATCTTACATTTTAGAATCACAGGGTTGCCAAGAGACAGAATTGACTCAATGGCAACTGTTATTTGTTTTTTGTTTTTGTTTTTTTAGAGAAGTTTTTGTAATAATAGTCATCATCTATTAAGCTGTTAATATTTACCAGATACTATTCTAAAATTTTTATATGTACTAACTCATTTAATTCTCAGAATAACTCTAAAGCAGGCATTTTTACTACCTCCATTTCACTGAGGAGGAAACTGAGATACTAAGAGGTTAATAATTTACTCAAGGTCTCAGAGGTAGGAAGTGGCAAAGTGAGATTTGAACCCAGGCAGTCTGCGTCCAGAGCCTGCTCTATTAACCACACTATCAAACTCCTTCTCCTCCAACAGGAAGATTATGGAAATTGCTGGTATGGTATTATGGACTGGTATTGGCCAGCCAACATAACCTGTCTGGGAGCCATGCTGCCTCAGTGCCTCAGGATATGCCTCTATACAAGAGGGCCTGTGATCATTGCCCCTTATTCATCAGAGAATTTCTTATAATGACTGCCTGAATCTCTGAAAGATTTTGCTCTACTTAAACACAAAATATGCTTAATAAAACAACCTGACAAGAATGATTCATGGATAGCAATTAGAAGCAGAATCCTGAACCTACTGAATCCTAAATTGGGTTGAAGATCTGGCCATCCTACTGACACCTTGATATGGAGTGCAGTAGGCTGGCCCTTGTCATTCTACCCCTTCATTGCTCCTGAATGTGGGAGGTGTTTCTGAAGGAACAGGCTGGACTGGAGGACACAATTCCAATTCTGCCCTAGAGCAGGTACTCTGAACTCAGACATCTAGCCTCCAGATCCATGGTAGCATGGGACTTTGTAAGAGAATAAATTTCTGTTTGTTAAAGCTATCCCCTTGTAGTATTTCTTTTATAGCAGCACCAGAAAACTAAAGCTATCCACTTGTGCTATTTCTGTTATAGACTTGTGGTATGGTCTGTTATTTTCTTCATGTCTCTGTCTCTTAGTTTCCTAATTTTAATACAAATTGGGGAGGGGAGAACAGTAATACCTACACTTTGTGAGGAACAATTTAGTTACTATATAGAAAGTGTTGATCCCAATTCTTGGCACAGGGAAGGTGATTAGCCTTTTGTATTGTTAGGGCCTGGGGATGGGGTAGTGGCAGCAGTAGACTGTTCTTTGTCAGTTCCTATAAAAGTGTTAATGTAGAGGTAATGGGAAGTCACAATATGGCTCTGGGAAGTGACAGGGAACTAGGAAGACACATCTTGGCTCCCAGACTCTGGATCACTTCCAGAATACATGTGGGATGTAAGGCTCTGGGACTTACAATGCAACCAGGATTCCTGGTTGCATTAATTTCCTCTTCTGTAAAAAATAGTATTAGTTATAGGCATATCCTACTGGGAAACTATGCATCTTCATTAATGAATGCTGGAGAGGTGTCACACAACATTGGGGAGAATTTCCTAACCCTAATTTCCAAAGAACTTCAGGCATCACTGTAGATACCCTACAAGTATAAATTAAACTATATGCCCTTTTTAAGATAAGGACACTGAGGTTTAGAGGAGTTTGTTATTGGTCAGAGCTATCTGACCCAAATCCCTGGTTCTATCCTCTCAACAACTTAGACAAGTACCAAAAGGAGAGGAAACAGGAATAATTGAGGGCTGGTTCTCCAGTGATAAGAGCTTGGAAAGAGGTGTTTTTTTTTTTTTTTTTTTTAATCACATTGGGACCTTTGAGAAATAAACTTTCCCAGACCTCTCACTGAAGTTCTGGGGTCCTCCTAAGTTAACTCTGTCATATCCAATAGTTTATGCCCACTTCTTAATAGAAAATGCTTATGGTGCATGGAGGCTGGCTGATCTGTCTACCATCAGTTCCCAGTCTCAGAATCCCAGATGGAGATTTGTGGTCTTAGTCCTTGGCTACTACAAAGATTTCCCTTCCTGAACTTGTTCTTCTTGAACACTTGTCAGTGAAGAAGTGCAATGGAAAATTCTGCATCCTTAAACTAAACACATACATTTACCAAAATAAGTTCTTCTCAAACCCCACACATCCTGAGCACAGTGTCAGGAACACAGTGAGGACAGATTCTACTTCCTATAGCTTCCCATGATGCTTGAATGATCAGCTTGCAAGAAGAAGGAGGAAATGGAGAGTTGAGGAGTTTTACCCAAGCCAGGCTTCATTAAGATAGATTCTCTGACAACTCTTGTGGGTGTAGTTCTGCTCTTTTTCTCTCAAAGCAAAAATTTTGTAATCCATTTATTTGATCAAATAGCAAGTGGTTAAGATCATTGCCTCTGGGAACAAGGTAGGCTATGAATATATTATTGATTGAAGATGAGTGATGGATACATGAATTTTCACAATATGGTTCTTTCTAATTTTGTACATGTTTGGAAATGTTCTACAATTAAAAAGATTATAAAACATCATGGATTCTGGAGTGAAAGAATCTTGAGCTGAAATCTCAGCACAATAGCTTTCTGGCTGAGCTACCTGAGGCCAATGATTTAAATTTTCTGAGTCTCAGTTTCCTTGTCAATAAAATGGATTACTAAGAGACAGCCAAAAATGGTAGCTTAGTCACACACACCTTGCCATCCCCCTATAGTAAAGAACTGAGAAACCAAATGAAACAGATACAGAGGATGGTCTGGGAACCCAGAGAGCAAATGGAAGGGTGAAGAATTAGATCGAACATTGAAAGGAAGGAGAAACTGAATGAAAACAGTGAATGAGGAGACTTGTGGACTATAGGTGCCCTCCCAGGTGGCCTGGAGCTGTGTGGACATCTTGAGATAATGCAAGCAGTACTCCCTTGTGAGGAAGACAGAAAAGCAACTTTGTGGAATCCCCAATAGGAGACAGATATTGTGTACACAAACTTGAAGTGAAGCTAAGTGGAAAGAACATGTACTGGATCTAAGGGTGGGGAGGGGAATGCAGAAAAGCAGGCAAGAGCCTAAGGAATCCAGGTGACCACAGAACATGGATGGAGCCAGGAAACAGGGCCAAAACTACTCACCAGAGGCAGCCCCTGATGATTTGGGTGGGTGGTGCTGGTAGAGTGAGGATCCTTGAATTGGTAGCTAGAGATCCCTCACCTGACTGGACTCTGGACAGCCCCCACTTCTTGCATTTAGTCGGGGCTGGCTCTGGCTGTACTCTGCAGGGAGCACCCCAACACTCATGCCAGAGACTGGGGGAACACACTACCCCACCCCCTTATACTCCCCTTTATCCTCCTGGTGACCAGCAGTATGCTTCCCTTGTCCTGCAATCTGCAGCACACACTCCCAAATTTTTAGACCTGAGGCCTGCCCCTGCACTGCTCCACCGGCCCATTGATCCATGGCACACAATCCTGCACCCTGAGATCTGCAACTGAAGGCTCATGCCCATTCTGCCCACCCAAGCACCACTCTGCCCATCCAGTGGTTGTCAGCATGCATTTCCACCCCTAGACTGGTGACTGGAGATATGAGATTCCCCCTCCTTGGCTCCTGCTACCCTGCCTACTTGGTGACCAGCAGTGTGAGTCCTTGTGTTACCCACCTGGTGACTGGGTGTACCATCACCTTCATCCTGACTATCTGGCAACTGGTGGTACCCATCCCAGTGACTGACAAGAATGTTCCTTGCACCCACACCTTGGTGACCAGCTAGCCAGACAACTTCATCACCAATGTCAGTCACATACTGACAGGTGCCATCTGCACCTCTGCCAAACAATGAGCAGGAGATCCTAGTGCCCTCATCCAAGGTCCACCTGTTTGCAGCAGCACTCATCCCACTCTCAAACAGTTGCTATAGGTCATCTGTGTTTGTACTGAAACCCTTTAATCCCTACCACCTGAGACACCAATTTGTGCATACACAGTGAACCTACTCCATCCATTTGGGTAGCACTCCCTCACAGGAGATATGGAGATTTCCTCCCCTGACATCCAGAAAATGCACTAACTGCTAGCACCAGCCAGAAAGGATTTCACAGTTCTACAAGGGCTGTGAAGGGACCCTGACCACCCAACACTTGTCACCCAATATCAGAGAAAGAATCTGCTCTCCCAACTCCACTAAATCTGGTAATGGAGAGCATATGAGCCTAACCACAGATCACTCACCCATGAGTGTGACACACCATACCCATTAGAGAAAGGAAATCACATCCAGGCAACATATACCACCAAAGTCACACAGACCAGAATCACAAAACAACAACAATTAAAATCATACAAAGTAAGAAAGACATTCAAAAGAAAAAGAGAAGAAACAAAGCTCTGGATATATCAAAACAAAACAAAAATCAGTAGAAAACAAATATGCATACAATCAATAAAGAAATTTTATAAATTAATTAATTGATACCTTAATTCCTTAGGAGCTCTGGTAGCACAGTGCCTAAGGCACTTGACTGCTAACCAGAAGGCTAGCAGTTCAAGCCCACCAGCCACTCCTCGGAAGGAAGGTTGGGCAATCCTATTTCTGTAGGGATACTGCCTCAGAAACCCAAGAAGGGGTTGCTATGAGTCGGGGCTGACTTGATGGCACATAACAACAACAACTTAATTCCTTGGAGTCAGCAGTCAATAACAAATCATATGAAGAAACAGGATAAGCTGGTTCAAACAAATCAGCAAAATAAAGAGTAGGAAACCTCCATGAGGAAGAAATGGTAATAGAACTACCTGATAAGGAATCCAAAAGACTTACATATAGTATCCTCAAAGAGATCAAGGTAAATACAGACAAAGCCCTAAATTCATACCTAGATGAACTCAAGAAAACAATACAAGTACAAAATGACAAAATAAATAGACAATTAGAAACTATACAAAGACAGCAACTAGAATCCAGAAGATTAACAATAAAATACCAAAAAAATAGATAACTCAATGGAAGGACATAGAAGTAGAATTGAATCAATGGAAGAAAGAATCAGTGAAATCGAGAACAACTCTGTTGATACTAATTTGTTTGAATAACAATCAGAAAAAAAAGAATGACTAAAAGTGAAGAAAAGCTAAATTTATGTGGCACACTATCAAGAGGAATAATTTACATGAGCAGAGGAGGAGGAGAAAAAAATATAGAGAGAATTTTTTGAAGGTTTATTGGCAGAAACTTCCCTGATATCATGAAAGATGAGAAGATTTCCATCCAAGAATCTCAGTGAACCCCATATAATCACTATAATGTTGGAAAAAAAAAATCTCTGAGACATATCATAATCAAATTTTCCAAATCAAGAACAAAGAAAGAATTCTGAGAGCAACTCACGAAAAATGAAATATCACCTACAAAGAGGCTAAGGACTGATTTCTCAACAGAAACAATACCAACAAGAAGGTAATGAGATGACATACATAAAACCTTGAAAGAAAAGACTTGTCAACAAAGAATCATATATACAGCAAAATTGTCTTGCAAATTTGATGATGAAACTAGGACATCCCAAAAAAGCAGAAATAAGGAGAATTTGTAAAACTAGACCAACCTTACAAGAAATGTTCAAAGGAGTCCTTCAGACACAGAACCAATGACATCAGACAACAATCTGAGATTAATACACATGACAGCATTGTCCAGATACCAACTCAGATAAAAAATTCTCAAAAGTAAAATAAAACTGCAAAACTGAAAACAGGGTACCAGAGATGTCAATCTGTAAACAATGACATCTTCAAAACAAAAAGGGGGAATAAATGGTGTAGTGATAGGACTTCCATATAAAGAGGAAGCAAGACAATATCAAGATATAAGATTGTTTTAAATTTAGGAACATAAAAAAAAAAAAAAAAAGAAAAGAAAGAAAATTAATGTATCTACTCACCAAAATACAGAAAAAGAAAATAAAAAGAAGACTCAGTAAACACAAAACCAAGAACAACGAAAGGTACAAGAAGGAAATCCATAAACAAAAAGAATTCAGCACAGAAAAATAAGTGGAACAAAGAAATTATTAACACCACACACACACACACACACACACATGCACATGCACATACAATGGCAGTGGTAAATCCATACATATCAATAATTACACTGAATATAAATGGTTTAAATGCACCAGTTCAGAGACTGAGAGTGGCAGAATAGATAGGAAAAAAAAAAATATGGCTCATCAATATGTTGCTGCAAGAGACATACCTTAGATACAAGAACATAAATAAGTTAAGAATCAAAGGATAGAAAAATTTTTCAAGCAAATAGTAACCAAAAGAAAGTAAAAGGCAATATTAATGTCTGATAAAATAGACTTTAAGACAAAATCTATTATAAGACAAAAAAGGGCATTATATAGTGATTAAAGGGTCAAACAACCAAGGACATAACCATAATAAATATTTATGCATCCAATTACAGAGCTCCAAAATACATAAAACAAACTCTAGCAGAATTAAAAAGAAAAATATACAATTCTATAATAATAGTAGGAGACTTTAACATACCACTTTTAATGATGGACAAAACAATTAGAAACTCAAGAAAGATACAGAAAATATAAGTAACACAATCAACCAACTCAACCTCATAGACACATACAGAATATACCACCCAACAGCGGCACAATATACATTCTTCTCCAATGCACATGGATCATTCTCTAGAATAGACCATGTTTTAGGCCACAAAGCAAGCCTCAATACATTTAAAAAACATCAAAATAATGCAAAGCATCTTCTCTGATCATAACACTATAAAACTAGAAACCAATAACTGCTAAGTTATTATAATATCTGCTAAAGGTCTAATCTTTAAAATATATAGAAAACTTCAACACCTCAACAACAAAAAGACAAACAATCCAATCAAAAATAGGCAAAGGACATGAACAAATACTTCACCAAAGAGGGCATGCAGGTTGCCACAGATACATGAAAAGATGGTTGTGATCATTAGCC
>NW_006921630.1:1578086-1579723 GCF_000298275.1 Orycteropus afer afer
GGCTTGAACCTCTGGAAGTTCTCTACTGCTGCAGACGTTTTTGAATTATCTTCAGTAAGATCTTATTTGTGTGCGATATTAATGATATTGTTCTATAATTTCCACATTCTGTGGAATCTCAAAGAATTGGCCAGGAAAAACCTTATGAATAGCAAAGAAACATTAGCTATTAGAGACATGCAAATCAAAACTACAATGAAATACCATCTCACCCCTGCAAAAATGACAATGATTAAAATAAATAAATAAAAAACAGAAAACAACAAATGCTGGCAAGGTGTGCGGGGTTTGGAACTCTTATACATTGCTGATAGGATTGCAAAATGATACAACTGTTGTGGTTACCTGCTTTAACAGAAAATACCACAAATGGGTGGCTTTATTTTCTTACAGGGATTTATTTTCTTACAGTTTAGGAGGCTAGAAGTCTGAGTTCAAAGTGCCAGCTCTAGGGGCTGGGTGAAAGCTCCTCGACCTTGGGCTTCAACTTTGCCTCTTGCTTCTGGCCCCCTGGAGCTAGAGGTGTCTCTTCACTCAGGCAGATGCTGGCTGCTGAGGCTAACAAGCCTAAGGTTGACAAATAAAAATGGCACAGTCTCAATATTACCAAACAACTTGGTAAGCCACTAGTTCAAGTCCAGAGACAGTCCCAAGATTGGCAGGAAACATGAAGGCTGCTAACTGAAGACAGTGTTTTGTGCAGGGTCCACATGTGTCAAAAAGCTGCAGAGAGCTTTCTCAAAGCTTCTCCTTATATACTAGAAGTAGATCACATCTCTAAGGCAGCTATTTAGCTGCTCCAGTAGATTCTACCATAGAGCTGATTACCAATCTCATCAAGGGGAATAACTCAGCCACTCAAAAGCAGGCCCAGCCAAGTTGACACATAGCCTTAACTGCCAAAAAAACTACTATAGAAAACAGTATGGTGTTTCCTCCTCAAAAAGCTAGAAATAGAAATACCTTATGATCCAGCAATCCCACCCTTAGGTATACATCCTAGAGATATAGAACAGTGACACAAACAGACATGTGCACACTTACGTTCACCGCAGCATTATTCACAATAGCAAAAAGATAGAAACAATCTAATTGCTCATCAACAGAAGAATGGGTAAACAAATTGTGGTATGTACATACAATAGAATACTATGCAGCAGTAAAGAATAATGGTGAGTCCATGAAACATAATATGGATGAATCTGGAGGACATTATACTGAATGAAATAACTCAATCACAAAAAGACAAATACAAATATGGTCCCACTATTATAAAAAGTCAAGAATAGATATACTGAAAGCAAAGTTGTTTGATGGTTACCAGGGATGGGAGGGAGAGGGAGAGGAAGGGAAAATCACTTTCTAGATAGTAGACACTTGTTACTTTTGGTGATGGGAAAAACAATCCCATATATGCATGAAGTCAGCAGAACTTAACCAAAGTAAATATAGACACTAAAAAGTATATGCAAGGAAGAGACAATTTCAGTAAATACTTTAATATATACAATTTTGTAACAACAGTGAAAACAACCAAAAAAAATATATATGGTTGTTGTTGTTGTTGTTAAGTGCCGTCGAGTCGTTTCCGACTCATAGCGACCCCATGCACAGCAGAACGAAACACTGCCCGATCC
>NW_006921630.1:1583864-1596401 GCF_000298275.1 Orycteropus afer afer
TGTAGACGTGATATATGGTTACACAGGTAGATATGGATGCATACACATATATTGCATACAGGACTGATATGTGTATAGGAAGGCCTATGTGAGTAAATGCATGAATGTATAGGTGTATGTATAGGCATATGTATATACATGATTGGGTGTGCTGCATATTTATTCACATACATGACAAACCACATAGAGGGCACAACTATGGAGGCTTCCTAGATATTTCCAAAAACTCTCAGTATTGGTTTATTGGGTCAAAAGACTTGAGACCATAGTCTGGGTGGGCGATTTAGTCAATTGGCATAACATAGTTCACAAAGATAATGTTTTATATCCTAGTTTGGTGAGTCTTTAAAGCTTGTGAGTGGCCATCTAAGATACAACTATTGTCCTTTATTCATACGGAGTGGAAGAGAATGAAGGAAATCAAAGGCTCAAAGAAGTAACTAGTCCATGTGACTTGACTAATAGTCCACATGAACCACAGCTTCTTCTAACCTGAGACCAGACGAACTAGGTGGTGCTTGGCTACCACTACTGATGATGGTTCTGACCAGGGACACAATACAAGGTCCTGGATAGAATGGGAGAAAAATGTAGAACAAAACTCAAATTCCTAAAGAAAAAAGTGTAGACCTACTGGACCAATAATGACTAAAGGAACCCCCGAGACTATCACCCTAAAATAGACACACTTTGACTTGGAATCAAAGCCATTTCTGTAGTTCATCTTTTAGTCAAATAATAAATTGGCTTACAAAATAAACAGCTTCGCCCATGGGTAATGTGCTCCCTTAAACAATTAACTATATGACACGAAATGGTCAACATTCACCCAAAAGCAAAGATGAGAAGGCAAGCAGGGGAAGGGAAACTAAATCCATGGAAACAGAACAAACAGAATGGAAATATTGAGAATGCTTACACATCATAAAAATTATAACCAATGGCATGAAAACAATTTGTATAAAAATTGTTAAAGGGGAGCCTAATTAACTGTGTAAAATTTCACCTAAAACATAGTAAAATATTATTTTTATAAAAAATGGATTACCATAAAGAATAAGTGAAATAAGGATATAATGAGCTTAGCACGGTAACTGGCCCGTAATAAATGCTTTAGAAGGAGCAACTATCATTGTTGCTGTTACTACTGTGTCTGTGTTGTTAATATCATTTTGTGAATTTCTTACAACCAGTACTGTCTTATTCAGCTTTGTATTCGTTCTGTCTAGTTCAATTCCAAGCTCATATAATGAGAATAACAAATACTTATTGAGTGCTTCTGAAGTACCAGGAACTTTCTAGGAGCTAGGGATATACCAGCAAACAAAGCAAACAAAAAAATTAAATATAAAGAAAACTCCTGTCTTGTGGAGCTTATTCTGGTGGGAGGAGACAGAAAATAAACAATTTATAAGTGAGTTGTAGTTTTTGTTAGAAGGTAATGACTGCCAAGGGAAATAATATGTGGCACAAATGGTTAGGAGCTCGACTACTCATCGAAAGGTTGGCAGTTTGAACTCACCCAGATGCACCTCGGAAGACAGGCCTGATGATGTGCTTCCGAAAGATCACAGCCTTGAAATCCCTACAGAGCAGTGCTACTCTGCACACATGGGTTCGCCCAGAGTCCCAATCAACTCGACGGCAACTAAGAACAAACAACAAGGGTTGTTAGTTGTTTCAGTTGCTTGAGTTGGCTCTGTCTCATGGCAACCTTATGTATAACAGAATGAAATGTTGCCCTGTCCTATATTATTTTCATGATTGCTGTATGTTTCAGTCCATTGTTTCAGCTATTAAGGGTAAGAGACATTGGTGTAATAGATGGAAGATACAATATGAAACGTGATGGTCAGGGTAGGCCTCATCGAGAAGGTGACATTTGAGCAAAGATTAGGAGCAGGTGGGAGAGTAAACCACATGGCTATCTGGAGAATTTCCCCATAGTGGGAAATGAATAAGGAGCTCTGGTGGTGTAGTGGGTAAGGCATTTGTCTGCTAATCAGAAGGTTGGTGGTTCAAACCCACTAGCTGCTCCATGGGAGGAAGATGAAGCAATCAACTTCTGTAAAGATTTACAGCCTTGGAAACCCAATGGGGGTCGCTATGACTCGGGATCCACTCAATAGCAGTTTTATTTTTTATTAAATGATTGTATTTTGCCTAATAACTTGCCCTTTGATACCTCTTTACATGACCTCTTAACTTCTAAGGGATGCATGCGTTTCCCACTGTAGGCTCCTTGAGAGCTTCTTGTTGTTGTGTGCTGTCGAGTCATCTCCAACTCATAGCGACCTTATGTACAACAGAACAAAGCACTGCTTGGTCCTGTGCCAGCCTCACGATCCCTACTAGACCTGAGCCCATTGCTGCAGCCACCATGTCAATCCATCTTGTTGAGGGCCTTCCCCTCTTTCATTGACCCTCCACTTTACCAAGCATGACATCCTTCTCCAGAAAATGGTCCCTTCTGACAACATGACAAAAGTAGGTCAAAGTCTGGCCATTTTCACTTTCAAGGAGCATTCTGGCTGCACTTGTTTGAGGACAGATTTGTTAGTTCTTTTAGCTGTCTATGGTACTTTCAGCATTCTTTGCCAGCACAACAACTCAAAAGCATCAACTCTTCTTTGGTCTTCCTTATTCATTGTCCAGATGTCACATGCATATGAGGTGATTGAAAATACCATGGCTTGGGTTAGACGCATCTTAGTCTTCACGGAGATATCTTTGCTCTTCAGCACTTGAAATAGGTCTTTTACAACAGATTTGCCCAATGCAATATGTCTTTTGACTTCTTGATTGTTGCTTCCATTGGCATTGATTGTAGAACCAAGTAATATGAAGTCTTTGACAACTTCAGTCTTTTTTCCATTCATCGTGATGCTACTTATTGGTCCAGTTGTGAGGATTTTTGTTTTCTTTCTGTCAAGGTGTAATCCATAATGTAGATTGTAGTCTTTAATCCTCATTGGTAAGTGCTCCAAGTCATTCTCACTTTCAGCGAGTAAAGTCTGCGTATCTGTTGTATCTGTCGTCTGCGTATCTCAAGTTGTAAATGAGCCTCCCTCAAATCCTGATGCCATATTCTTCTTCATATAGTACAGCTTCTCGGATTATTTGCTCAGCATATAGACTGAATAAGTATGGTGAAAGGATACAACCCTGGCACACTCGCTTCCTGATTTTAAACCATGCAGTATCCCCTTGTTCTGTTCAAACTAAACTTGAGAGCTTAGACCCTATGTTATACTCTATGTTTATGTTAGTTCCCAGAGCTCTAGCTCATATTATGGATAGGTAAGAACTCAGTAATTGTTTATAGACAATAAACTCACACCAGTGTTTCCTGAGAGTTGTTTTTCCCCTCAAAAGCAGAAACTGCAACGTGTATGTTTACAATAAAGCTCACACTTTCACTTATAGCTTTATAAAACTCTCATCTTTTTTAAAATTTATTAGCTTGATGTTTTCGATGAATCTAACTCAGGACAAAATGCACATTAATTGCAGAGAAATCTGTAACTCAAGATGATTCTTGGAGAGGTGATGAAGGACAAAGTATAGAAAGATAATAGAAAAATATAATCAATGTCTTTAGTGGGGTCTTAACTGTGACAAAAATTTTAAAAGTCATAATGCTAATTAAGAATTGCAGATATGCATTCTATGTCCTTAATTGAAAATAATAGTTCCAGTTAGATTTGATTCCAAAAATCCAAACAAATGCCCATAGATGGCTATTATGGAAGCTGAAAAAAGATACCTTGGGTTTTCTTATGAGGCAGTCAGCAAGTTTTTCTACTGGACAGGTGAAACCTGTTTGTCAAAAAAGTCAATTTGGCAACAAGGTGCTTTAGTAACCAAACCTCACAGAGTAGGGTTCAAGACAACTCTGCCTCTGAACAAGTTTCTGTCCACAGTGAATGCCAGTGTTGGATTACCCAATAAACCAGGTAAGCAAGGGCTTATTTGTGTTTACTTGCTAATCTGAGTGAACAATTTCACATTTTTTCACTACATCAAAGATTCTGCTTCTAGGTATGGCTGGCATCTGTCTCTTCCCCAACTCTGCAGTACCTTCCTACAGAATCAAAGCCTGTTTTCAAATGTATAATTCCTGACAAGGACAGAGTATCCTGTAAGCAAGGTAGGCATGGGCTTACTTGTGCTCACTTACTAATATATAGTGAACAGTTTCATTTCATGTGAAATTTTTCACTACAGATTAATAAGTAAGCACAACTAAGCCCATGCTTACTCCATTTACCAGGTACTCCATCCCAAGTGAATGCTACAGAGAGGTGGCAGGATGATTCATTTGGTTGCCCCTGTTCTCTTCCCAAGAAGAGCCAGGGTCAACAATGGTAAATTACCATCTGGATGGTAAATTACCTTCAGGGCTGTTACAGATCCAAGCAGAGGTACCATTTTGTCCTTCTTAACACAGGCCTGCCTTATCTGGTGCTGAAGAATCTTGATCTTTTACCTTAAGCAACTGTATCAATATAAATGCTTCTCAACTTGGGACCTACTCCATATTGATCATTATTTTAAATGAAAGACCCTACATTGAGATGTTTTGTCCTTTTCGAGCCTGATGGAGTAACACATTGTGCGGCTGCCACTCTCCAGAGACACCCTCACAAAAGCAGGTTGTCTATCTCCCGTCTCTTAAGGCAACTTCATGAATACACCATTTTAATGTTAAATCACATGTATAAATTATTTATGCTAGGCTTGTGTGGAAAAAGGAAAGGAGAATAGATGGAACCTAATCATACCATCAGAGTCCCTGGGTGGTGTGCTCCATTACTAACCAAAAGGTTGGCAGTTCAAACACACCCAGAGTCCCCTAAATAGACAACCTTAGTGATCTGCTTCTGAAAGATCACAGCCTTGAAAATCCTGTGGAGCAGTTCTACTCTGCACACATCGGGTTGTCATGAGTCCCGACTGACTCAATGACATCTCACAACAACAAACGAATCATACCATCCTCATGCTCTCAGCCAAGATTTGGGAGGCTCCTCAGAGCTTAATAACAGGTGCTGCATCCGTAAGGTTCAAATGAATAGAAATTCCATGATGTCTATTATCCTCCTTTCTGGAACTCAGTTAACAATGTTTGAGGTCTGATAAAACTCTAAGCTTCCTCAGAATGTTCCTATCTTTTGCTCTTCTGCCAAGCTGACTCCAAACTAGAATGACTGGGTCAAGTTTTCTTCAGTAGTGAATATGGATCATTAACTTGCCACGTGGTGGAAATCACTCTCTTGAATCTTTCACTTGGGAGACTGCAAAAAACCCTATGGGTTTGGGAGGCCAACTTCATCTCATTTCTGATCATGTCTTTCTCCTCGCTCACTTCTCCTCACTAGACTGGAGTTTGTGGCATTTAAAAAGTGTCCTTTCAAGTCTACCCATCTGTCCTCCAGAGCAGTTCCTAACTCTCAGTCTTCTTCTCTTCCACATATATTTCAAGTTTAGCTCTTTCTGCTTATGTCACACTTCTCTCCAATCTCTTTCCCTTGTTCTTTGTCAGCCAGAAAAAAATCTCTCTCTTCTCATCTCCAAAGCAGCCTACATACCATCTGTCGAGGTTGGCAGACTTCTGTTCTCGCCTCTCCTTTTTCCTCTGGTGGGAGTTAGTCAAGAAAAGCATGTGGATTCCCCTTTGAAACAACTATAGGCAAACTGGACCCTCTGATATTTTCTTCTTCACTAACAGACCATATATTCACAGGATGGGAATCAACTTTAGGGTACCAGTTTGTTTGCTTGGACCCAGGAAAGGTGATGCCAGTGGGGTTTGGTTAAGAGAGTCAGATGACCGGTTTTACTGCTGGACTCCATTAATTGTGTAATCGTGGGGAATCCTGTTTAAGCATCCTCATATATAAAATATAGGTGATAAATCCTTTTGTATGACAATTCCATTGGTATAAAAAAAAATTCAAATCTAAACTGTGTTTGCTAATTATTGTTGCAACTTCCTGTGAATCTATAATTATTTCAAAATAAAAAGTCTTTATAAAAAATACATATGATCATGTATCTTCCTTATAATGCCTTAGCCACTGCCATTGAGTTGATTTCAACTCATAGCAACCCCCATAGGGTTTCCAAGGCTGTAAATCTTTACAGAAGTAGATTGCATCATCTTTGTCTCATGGAGCAACTGGTGGGTTTGAACCACCTACCTTTTAGTTAGCAGCACAATGCCTTAACCACAGCATCACTGGAGCTCCTTTATAATGTAATGGTAAAGATTAAATGAGATAATTCAGGGTTTAGCACAGTTGCCTTGTCCAGAAGTGACAGCCCTTGTGATTACATCATCTCCCACCAATGGTCTAAAGCCCATATTTCCCTCACAGCCAAGAGAAATACCCCAACACCTTCATATTTCAGAGGACCCGGACTGTGTCGTCAATTGTCCAGAGAGTATCATCTCTCCATGAAAGTATTGTGTCTCTATTGACTTCTTAGCCCAGAGCACTAGTATACTAATCCAGGACCTCACCATTAAAAGGCCCTATCAAAATGTATCCTAACAGAACAAGTTATAATTTGCACATAAAGCATTTCTGGGCTCACTTTCCAAAGGCAACCAGGGCTTGTGTGGGGAAGGCTTTCTAATGGTAAGCTCTGTGACACAGATCTCTTCCTCTGGGAAAAGCATTGCTTAAGACATTTCAAACTAAACTGGATAAAACTCTGGAGAATATGAGGATGAGAACAAACTGCAGTAGCCTTTGGGGACATAGGACTTAATGGCATGGTAGTCCCTTTGCAAATCCGGTTCATTCGATTCATGTATCTTTCACCTCTTATGTGTGTAGAAGAAAACTAGGCTGGAAATATCAAAATTGTGCAGTTTTACAGCTGCATATTTTTAAGTAAGGTATTTACAGAGTGAAATATCCTAGCTTTCTTGAAAAGATCAGATTGGTTTTCTATGTTATATAAAATATGTACCTCTCCCTATATTTTCTTCAGTACACATCTTGCTTTAGCCATGCCTTTAAGAAATAATGTTAAACTATGTTAATAATGTTGGGGAAAAAAATGTAATGAAATATTACATTTATTTCAAATAGGCTAGAAGTGGCAGTGATCAATTGGAATAATGAAAATAATGAGAAAACAACTGTAAGTGTAGAATCCATGTTCGCAGTGGAACAATTATTCTAATAATTGCTGTTCTGTGAATAGAGATAATAGGGGTCTCCTGGGAACATCATTTTCTCTCATTACTTGCAATCTTTGATGGTGATTCCTCCCCTCCTCCACAAAGTTAAGAGTGATCTGATTAACAGAGAACTACCACTCATCTAGGAGCTCTGGTAGCATAGTGGCTAAGGCACTTGACTGCTAACCAGAAGGCTGGTGGTTCAAACCCACCAGCCACTCCTCGGAAGGAAGGTTGGGAAATCCTACTTCCGTAGTGATACTGCCTCGGAAACCCAAGGAGGGGTCGCTATGAGTCGGGGCCGACTCGACGGCACATAACAACAACAACAACAACCACTCATCTGTCAGTCAGTTGTACTGTACTGCCTTGTGTGCTGTTGTGATGCTGGAAGCTATGCCACTAGTATTTCAAATACCAGCAGGGTCATGCATGGTGGACAGGTTTCAGCAGAGCCTCTAGACTAAGACAGGCTAGGAAGAAAGGCCTGGTGATCTGCTTCTAAAAATCAGCTAATACAAACCCGTGGATCACAACAGAACATGACTCACTTGCTTTGGATACTTCATCAGATAGGATTAATTGCTGGAGGAAGTCATTATGCTTGGTGAAGCATAGTTCTAGTGAAGGAAAGAGAGCCCCTTGGTGAGATGGATGGCACAGTAACTGCAGGGATGAACTCAGACATGCTGGTGACCATGAGGATGATGCAGGACCAGGCAGTGTTTCAATCTGCTGTATATAAGGTTGCTATGAGTCAGAGTTGACGTGACAGTAGCTATCTATCTATCTAATATAGAAAGGGTAGGTATATCATTTGCAGGTGAGACCAGAGACCTGATTCTTTGCTGGGCAGCCCAGTTCGTGTCATTATGCCTCTCAGTGTCTTGGTACATACCCACTTCTTGTGGGGGTGGATAGGCCTTGTGATTATCAAGGGATTAGTCTCAGAGGGAAATGATTTGCAGAAATATAAGTGAGGTTTGAGGGACCCACTCTGAAAGTCATCAAATCCCCGACTCAATTTAACTTATTTTTTTTCCCCATTCCTACACTGCCTCAGTCTGTACATACATGTTGGTTTATGGAGAGGAAAGGAACCCATCCACACTCTACTCTTATTAAGAACATCACTCATCTCCCTAGTACGGCTGAGTTTCAACTTTTATTACTACTACTGACCAGTGGCCAGACCTTACGTTCAACTTTGGATTATTTATAGTGGTGGCTGAGAGCATGAATAAATGAAACTCACAGAACACTTAAAACTTATTTTATCCAACCCCTCTGACAAATATCTCATCAGAGAAATGAACAGGGGAGAAATGGAACGAGTTATACCCTGTGTAGCCAACATGCAGAAATTAATGAGCAACCAAGCAGACCCTGAATAACTAAAAACAGACGGGATTTAGTAATATCTGAGATTGAATAGCCCAAGAATAACTAAACTTTGACTGAATGGTGGGAGTCAGCCTGCAAAGGCTTTAGAGTGAGCCCAGTCCAGTGCATGTATCTACCCAGCATAGCAAACCAGTGCAGACTGGTGTCACAGAGCCTCTGAAGAGAAGATCAGCCTGGGCTGGGAGGCGTAAGCTACTCATGGGAATAGCTTTGAGTCCACAGGCAGTGAGTGCAGTGAGGACTGGGGCTGACTCTGTCTGCCTTTCTCCTTCCTGCCTAATGGTGGGAATCTCACAATAAATAGTGTGATTTACCCACCCTATGGTCAGAAGCCAAGAACATGTGATGGGTGAAGGGAAGTACTCAAACCTTGTAATAATACTGTCATGTTTCCAAAGCAGTTTTGATCAGCAATAATAAATACCAGGATTTGAGCAATTACAATCCATTTTGCAGGCTGTGAGGGGGAGGGATTAGAGAGACAATTAGACAGAATCATCTGTGTTATCTTATTGAAAGCAAATATCTGCCTTATGTTAATGG
The DNA here is from genome assembly GCF_000298275.1 of Orycteropus afer afer. Lineage (NCBI taxonomy): Eukaryota > Metazoa > Chordata > Mammalia > Tubulidentata > Orycteropodidae > Orycteropus > Orycteropus afer. The sequence continues at coordinate 1,593,007 of NW_006921630.1, forward strand.
CATTTATAGGATCCACAGAGGTAATACTAATGGAATTATAGGAGACGTGGCCAGGAATGCCCGACAGGCGCTTGTGGTAATTCAATTAGAAGAACCTTCAGGAACCATATAATTGCATGAAATTCTTCGTTTCCCCCTTGTTGGGCAATTTAACAAAATCTTTATTTACCTATCTCTCTTAGCATGGTGTAGGAAATAAAAGTGTGTCCTTTCTTGAACTCAAGCCATGCCACTAAAGCATCCCTCAGGTAGAATTTAACACAGAGAACCCCGCCATGTCCAGTGTGTGCCTTCACCAAAGGCAAGGTCCTATACAACAGGCACTTGTTGGGGTATTTACAGAACAGTGTTGTTCTTTTCCATCACATCGTGAAACTGTGCTTGGGAAGTATTAGCATCCAGTGCTACAAAGAGATCTAGCCACTGTCTACTCCAATTACTCCATTTTAAAGAAGTTGCAGAGCTGGTTATTGGCAAAAGCTACAGCTGAAACCTGGGTCCCCTTTCTCCCAGTCCTGTGCTCTTTTCATGAGGCTATTGCATGGAAATGCTGATGTTAGGACTAGAAAGAGACTGGCACATCAATAAGATGCTAAGGATGCCTATAAAATTTTTAGCTATATGTCTTATTGTTTGTATCACGCAGAAAAGAGTGACGCTGACATTTGTTATTGCCTTTCATTATTCAATAGGAGACTATGGGATGATTTTTGTTTCCTATTTTTTCCCCATTAATATTTTTAAAGTATCCTGTAGGAAAGCAAATTTTCTATTCCTCCCAGCACTCTCAAATCTGACTCTATAATACTATCTTAGTTCTGATTCTTTCCATGAACAAGGTATTTTAATTTGTCATTGTTTTGTCATCACCTACAATTCAAAGAAGATAGACAATGGGACTCTTTCTCCAATAAAATGTTTCAATCATTAAATAAATGTTTCTCTCAATAAATTGTAATTCTGAGAATCTGAATCCTGACTGAGGACCCTGTGTGCCCTGGACTCCACCTCATGAGGACACCCAAGACTTAAATGGACAGAATCCAAAAGAAAGTCTTTTTCGGTAGGTGGGGAAAGAAGGAGGTGAGATATGCTCATTTGTCTGGGGATGGGGATGAGATCCATACTTTATTTGCAGACAAAAATCTTGTGTATAACCATTTAGTGTCTCAAATCTCCTTCTATTCCCTTTTGGTTTTAATAAGCTTTCATTTATTTCCTTCTCCCTGATTCAGCTACCCATGATTCAGATTTGACTCTCTTTCCAAACATATATAGGTATCTTGTACCTATTTGCATATAGAGTATAAAGTGATAAGGTTGTGTGTGTATGTTACCAAATAAAAATTGGCCTGCATATAATGTCTAGTCCCCTTGAGAGGCTGAGTACTTTCTCCAATGATAATTCTGCTAGTTAGAATATTTTTGGATTTTCTTTTGAAATCTTTGCCTTCTGGGCCTCATAACGAAATAATTTCCACTCATTTGTTCATTTGCTCATTGTTTCATCAGGTACCTATTGATCATCTACTATATGTCAAGCAATATGGCAGGGCCTGCAGGTATAAAATAAAAAAATGACACACTCACCCTTGAAGAGCTTGCAGGCCAGGGTTTTATTAAGTAAACACCACTCATTTTCATTGTCCTTCCTCTTATTCATCAGATTTGGTTCTAAATGACTTTTTATCTAGAAAAAAAAAAACTGATTCCCTCAAAGAACAAATATTTGCCACCATTAATTATATTTACAAGAATGTGCTGCAGTTTTGGAGGTACTTCTAAAAGTATTTTTGGGTCATTGCCACATCCCTGGAATAAAACAGTACCTAAGGGACTTCTTGGATGAGCAAAGCACTCTTTTGGATGTTTAAATTCTAGCATACTTAGCAAAATATTGCTACTATGTTGTAGTCTAATTTTATGCCCACATACTCAGAATCAGTCCTAGACAAGCTTGTCAAGGCCAATCATGTGTCCACTGCCCTCATTTCCTTTGGCATCTTTATCCCTCTTCTGTGCCCATTTTCTACCTCAAAACACTGAGTCCTGTTATGTTGTTTCTCACTTCACCTAGATTCCCAGCCCTGCCACTCACTGGCATCCTGGCTTTAGGCAAGTCATTCAGCTCCTCTGGGCTGAAGTTTCCTCAGCTGCTATATAGTCGGCCCTTGACTTACAGCAACTGCATGCACAACAGGATGAAACATTGCCCAGGCCCACACCATCCTCATGATCAGTTGCAAATTGGAGTGCTGTGATCCATAGGATTTTTATTGGCTGATTTTCAGAAGTAGATAGCCAAGCCTTTCTTCCCAGTCTGTCTTAGTCTCAAAGTACCACTGAAACCTGTTCAGCATCACAACAATATGCAAGCCTCCACTGGCAGATGGCTGGTGACATGCATAAGGTGCACTGGCCAGCAATTGAACCAAGGTGTTCCATATGGAAGGTGAGAATTCTTCCTCTGAGCCATCACCACCCTCTTCCTCAACCATAATAACAAGGAAATTGTGGGAGGCTGACGTGGATAGAGTGAAGTCAAACCAAGAGCATGACCTGTAAGTGGGGTGGGCACTCAGTCCCTGAAAAGCAGTTGGCAAACAGTCAAACTGATTCAGGGATGCCAAGAGGCAAAGCAGAAAGTCCTTGACCAGCTGGAGAACAAGAGATGCCCAAAAGGCAAGTGGAGAAAAATGTTCAGAGCTGAAGTCTGGAGTGAGTAGCAAAGATGGCCTATAGGTAGCATTGCAGAAAATGCATGGACCAAAGCAATTAAAAAAAAAAAAAAAAAAAACTGGCAGATGGCATTTTGCTGATTTGTTGCTTCTTTTAAAAGAATTTGGTGTATCCCCCTCCCTGGGCTGTTGCCTTAAAGCATTTGTAAAGAATAATGATACCTTCCTCACTGGGTTATTTTAAGATTTTGATGACACACTGAGTATGGAAATGCTTTGAAAACTGTAAAGTGCTCTACAAATGCTAATTTCTCTATTTACCCCTTTTCAGAACTACTCAAAGCTGGCAATTTATATTGGGATAAGAGAAACATATTCATGGTCAGGAGTAAATGACTGACAATATTTGAATGAAGTGCACATTTTAATAGATTGCATTCCCCTACCTCAGTTGTTTTCAACGCTTTATACATTAGAATCAACTGATAAGCTTTAAAAACTTACTATATCCAGGCCCTACCCCAGAGATTCTGCATTGATTGTTCTGAGGAGGGGCCCAGCCATCCACATGGTTTCAAAGGTGATTCTAACATGCATGTGTATTAACCGACCCAGAGGTGCCCCAGAAGAAAGGCCTCGTGACAGCCTTGAAAGCCCTATGGAGCAGTTTTACTCTGCATACATTGGAATCTGCATGAGTCAGAATCAACCCCACAG
>NW_006921630.1:1596501-1599818 GCF_000298275.1 Orycteropus afer afer
TTCAACCTTCATCAGTAGGTGCCTTAAGTCATCCTCACTTTCAGCAAGCAAAGTTGTATCGTCTGCATATCTCAGGTTGTTAATTTTATATTTATGTAATAACAATTTCTGCCTGGCAGAAAATAATACTGACAGCTACCATTCATTGGACCCTGCTCTGAGCACTGGATCCTATAAATCATCAAATTTTCTAAGGACAAACTTAGGAGGTAGGTGCTAATTTTAGCCCCATTTTATAGCAGGGGCATGGTTCTCAAAATATGCTGCCTCCACTAATGGCATCATCTGGGAATGTGTTAGAAATGTCAGTTCCCACCATGGTCACAGGGGATATCAAGCTCAATTGGCATAACAATACTACACAAAAACATTGTCCCACATTCTGCTTTGGTGAGTAGCAACTGGGATCTTAAAAGCTTGCAAGTGGCCATCTGGATGCAACAATGGGTCTCTCCTTGTCCAGAGCAAAGAAAAATGAAGAAAACCAAAGAATCATGGAAACAATTAGTCCAAGCAACTGGTACACCATGCAGTCCTCAGCCTATATGACTCTGAAACCAGAAGAACTAGGTGGTGCCTGGCTACCACTGTCAACCACTCGGAAGGGGATCTATGTAGGAGATCCTGGGTAGAGTGGGAGAACAATGTAGAACAAAACTCAAAATCACACACACAAACACACAAACACACAGGACCAGGCTTGCTGGTGGAACTCCTGAGACTATGGCCCCTAGCTGCCCTTCAGGTCTGGAATTGAACTCACTCCAGTGGCTTCTAGCCAAACAACAGACAGGCACATGAGCTGAACATTTACATTAGGTAGATATACTCCTTGGAGAGATCAATCATGGGAGAATAGAAGGGCTGTATATGTACAGGGAGACAGCTTGAGGGCAGGAGTCCATGGGAGGGAAGGACACAGGGAAGAGATAACTATGGGGAGGAAGTGGAGGGGGGAGCTGTTGCATTGTGGGAAATTGTAGTCAATGTCATGAGACAAAGTATATGTGAGCTGCTGTATGGAAAGTGAATTTCCTCTGTAAACTTTCACCCAAATCACAAAAAAATTAAAAGAAAGAAAGAAAGAAGTGTAAGTCCTTAGTTTCTATCCTAGACCTGGGGACATTGGCAGTTTGGTGATAGAATCCTTGACTTGCATGTGGCAGCTTCAGTTTTGATTCCTGGGCAGTGTACCTCATATGCAACCATCACCCATCTGTCAGTGGAGATTCGTATGTTACTATGATTCTGAACAGATTTCAATGGGGCTTCAGATTAAGATGGACTAGGAAAAATGACCTGGAGATTGTCTTCTGAAAATGACCCAGTGAAAGCTATATGGATCACAACAGTTCAACTCCTGTCCAATCAGGGGGATGGAGCAAGACTGGGCAGTGTTTTATTCTGTTGTACACGGGACTGCCATGAATCAGGAGCTGACTTGGTGGTAGGTAACAACAGCAACAATCCCAGACCTATTGACTCAGAAACTCTGTGTCTGGGTTCAGCAGTCTATGTTTTAATAAGCCTTTCCATTGATTCTGATGTACACACACGTGTGAGAACCACTGCATTAGGGAAACTGAAACACTGATTGGTTAAGTAATCTGCTCAAAGTTACACAGAGACAAAATGGCAGAAGAAGGATTCATACACAGGCAATCTGGCTCAGAATGACCACTTTTAACCCAACCCTTGTGTTGAGAAGAAAGGAAAATTGCCCCATCTCGACTTCAGGAAGAGGGAAGAACATATGTAAAGGGGCAGAGACAGGAAAAAGTGTGGATTATATCAAAGCATACTGTGAATAGGATGGAGAGTAAGGTAGATGAGGGGACACATGGAGGGTGGAAGGATGTGAGAGGGTGACACGGTGAAGTTAGAGAGATTGAAGCCAGATCTTAAATGTCCTTGCATGTGAGGGTAAGGAGTTTAAACTTTTTAGTATGAGCTGCTATGAAGAGTCACTGAAGTATTTTAGACAGATTAGATTTTCATTTTAGAACAATAACTATTAGGGGAGAGAAGGAAGGATATGACTATGGTGAATTAAGGGGTAGATTGATGAGTTAGGAAGCTGTTGCATGAGTCAGAGTACAAAGCAAAGAAAGCACGAGCTAAGTTCATAGTAGTTTGGGTATAATATCTAAATATAAGATGCATTGTGATTAAGCTGACTATGGAAAATTTATATAGAAATGTCTGCATATAAATAATACATATAAATAAACACAAGCATAGATTTGTATGAGCACAAATGGAGAAAGTTGTGTAAGGATCCTCACTAAGCTGATAATGTTGCTTATTCAGAGTAGTGTAACTGGAGAGAGAAGGAAGAAATAATTGTTTTCTTATACCTCTGTATTGTTTTACATGTTGCAATGGGAATGTAGTACCTATTTAATTTTTAACAAATCAGTAAGGCTTGCACACACACACATGTACACTCTGACACATACACAGCTCTTAAGCTTAGATGTGAGATCTTGGCTTGAGATGTAAAATTGGGAGACATTGGTATAGGGTGATAGGGAAAACTGGAAGTTCAGAAATCTTAAGAAAGAAAAGTCTTCCAAGGAAGGCTGACTGGGCCGATAGCCATTTAAAGGTTGAGCAAAGGAAAGCATATGAGCATAGAGCAACTAGTCTGGGAAGGAACACCAGAAAATGATTCTGAGGAAGCAGTTTCCTCATCTCTTTTTGTACCTTCTTGACCCATAATGGATACTCAGTCAGTCATTCGACAGTTGTTGAATGAAGGAATGTGTTTTAGAAAGGACAGTAGTGCTTATGATACATGCTGCTAGACCAGTAAGGTTAGCTTACAAAATACCCTTTAAATTGGGTAATTAGGAATCTGAGAATCAAAAGGGAAAAAGGCCATTTTTGTTTTTATTTTCCTTCTTTAAATCATTACTTTAATCTGACATCTGCTTTCCTAATCATGAAAGGAAATATATTCCCATAGATATATAAACATACACACACAGACTTCACACAGTTGTTTCATTCTTGTTTTATCCTCAGGTAACGTTTAGGAAAAGAAAAAGAAACAAAATGAAATAATAGAACAAAACATCCTCAGAGGTTTTATTATTATTATTATTATTTATTTCAATATGGAGAAAAGAAAAAGCACATGTTCTAATGGTTGTATAGATCTTTTACCCATATCTTACTACTCCCAACTCGGAAGGAAGATGGGGCAATCTACTTCCGTAGTGATACTGCCTCGGAAACCCAAGGAGGGGTCGCTATGAGTCGTGTCTGACTCCACGGCACATAACAACAACAACAACCACTCCCAAACAGGTTAA
>NW_006921630.1:1600248-1601874 GCF_000298275.1 Orycteropus afer afer
AGAACCTGCCATTTGACAGCTGACCTTTTCTCTCATCTTTCTTCAGTGGAGATACATAAAAGGCAGATACCATTTCCAGAGGAGAAAACTACTTCTTAGCATTCTAATCTTTAATTTTTATTGAGGTCGAGAAACAAAACAAAATTGTTTTGTTGATGTTGTTGCAGGAAAAGCACAGTGAGAAAGAGGTTGAAAAATGTCTTCTTTTTTTTTCCCCAAAAGAAAAGTGCATTGAATTCTAGAGGATGGCCACACTCCTCTCTTTTCCTTGTTAACCCCAACCAATCCATTAGTAAACCTGACAACTCAAAATTTAAAATATATTCAAGAATCTGACTGTTTTTCAACACCTTCACAGCTACCATTCTACTCCAAGCTACCACCATCTTTTACCTGGTTCATTAGTCTGATTTCTGAATTGGTTACCTTTAGCTCCTGAGAACTAACCAACCAACACAGCAGCTAGAGCAAGCCTTTTAGAACATAATGTCACACTCAGGTTAAAGGCCCAGGTCTCTACAGGGTCTTACACAATCTGGTCCCTTCCTATTATCTGACCTCATCTCTTTCTACCCTCTCATTCACTCACTGCTCTCTAGCTCTTCCAAACTCTTTGCCCTTCCTCTAGAAAGCAAAGCAAGTTCCTGCCTACACCTGTTCCTCTCTCAACCTGGCATGCTTTTATTCTTCAGATACCTTTTTGTGTTTCTACTTCACTTGGTTTAACTCTTTGCTCAAATACCATCTTACTGCTTGATCACTCTATATAAAACAGTACACCCCACCATATAATCCAATAAACCCCACCATAAAGTCCCCATTAGAGCCTTCTGTAGTAGTATGTCTTTTTTTATATTCATAGTATTTGTCAATTATGACTTTACATATTTGTTTGGATCACTGTTTAATTAAAGTTTATCTCCCTCACTTGTCTGAAAGTTCCATGAAGGCTGGAACATTACCCATTTTTGGCTTATCATTTTATCCCCACTGCCTATCATAGTGCCCAACCAATAAACCAATAATCCTTATCCTGGTTTATTCTTCTCCAAGGCACTTATTTACTACCTGATATATATTTATTTGGGAGCTCTGGTAGCATAGTGCCTAAGGCACTTGACTGCTAATCAGAAGGCTGGCAGTTCAAACCCACCAGCTACTCCTTGGAAGGAAGATGGGGCAATCTACTTCCATAGTGATACCGCCTTGGAAACCCAAGGAGGGGTCGCTACGAGTCGGGTCCGACTTGATGGCACATAACAACAACAACAACAACATCATACATTTATTGTTGGTATGTACTTTGCCACCTTCCCCAGTGAAATGTAGGCACTATAAAATCAAGGAAGTTGATGAGTGATTAACATACAGTTACCACTCAATAGTCTATGAAAAAATGTTATTTATAGCTTCTCATAATTTATAAAAGGCATTTAATAGAAAGTGGACATCTAAGAGCTCTAGAAGGCTAAACTTATGATGGCACATCTACAGCATTAGTTTATTTTCTTCTAACTTATCTCTCATTTAATTAAGATGGCCTCAAATGGGATGTTTCAGGCAACTTCTTCTTCTTCAATTGTATCATAAAGGATTATTTCCTCAGCATTAAAAAAAAAAAAAAAA
>NW_006921630.1:1610959-1627434 GCF_000298275.1 Orycteropus afer afer
CATCTCTGCTCTGTCACACAGAATTACTATGATGTTGAAATCAGCTTGATGGCATCAAACAATAACAACAAAATATATATAACAAAACATTTGACAAATCAACAATTTTTATATGTACAGGTTAGTGATACTGATATGTTTATATGTCATGCAACTATCACCACTATCTTTTTCTGAATTTCACCACCATTAATAGAAACTCAGTGACCTCTAAACAATGACTCTCCCTTTCCTCCTCCCTCTCACCCCTAGTAACCACTAATAAACTTAAGTCTTTATACACTTGCCTATTTCATATAAGTGGGATCATTAAATAGTTGTCCTTTTTTGACTAACTTATTACACTTAGTATAAATTTTCAACATTCATCCATGTTGTCCTTATAGCTGTATCTTAGTGTATATCTTCAAGATAATTGTCCAGATGTAGGTTTTTGGGGCAAAGAAAATGGAGAATCTCGATGCTATATTGTTAAATCTTAAGTGTGTTATTTTAGACATCACAGCATTGGCCTTAAAGCACACTGTCATACCACCACTATCCCTGCCCAGGTCTGTGTCCTTGTTTTCTGAATAAAGACTATTAGGCTGGAACAAGCTCAAGGACATACAATGATAGGACTCCCAACATTGGTAGGAAGCATGACAGGTCCTAGGATATATGTTTGGAGGATCATATTTGTAAATATATAAGGAAGATATATGTTTATGGATACTTAGTGTGGCTGCATTAACAAATTAGACTTTATTCAGTAACAGAAGTATTTGGTGTATCAGATAGAAATACAAAGACTCCTAGAAAAAAAGACAGATGCAGAGATCAGGAAAAAGACATGTGGAGAGAAGAGAGAGGAGGCAAGAATAAAAGAAACAAAGAGCCCCAAAGCCATAGATAATACATATGGTGGCAGAGAGTTAGAGGAAGACATAACAACCACAGCAGAACAGGCAAGGGAGATTTCAGCTAATGATCGCCCCATAGCAAGCTGCTCCTGTTTATGGGCAGGAAACTATAAAGTTCCAACAGTAAAAGCATCATGTTTCCAAAGGCTTATTTTTAGACTGCTCCTGATAGTGTCCCAGGAGTTCCTAGATCTGAATTAAAAACTCTAGGCCCTATCCTCTTCTTTTCTAAATAAAGGTTATGGATTTACTAATGGCCTTTGGAGCCTGCTGAAAACAACCCCCGTGGAAGAAGAAAGATGTTACCTAGAGCCCAAGTAGCTAAGAGCTTCTTAAAACCAAGATCCCACGTGGGCAGGTAGAGAGATGATGGGCTCTAAGAAAGCTCAGTGCCCAAGGCAGAGGGAGGGAAAGCAGCAGAGTAGGAAAGGGTCAATGAAGGGGGAAGAGTGAAGCTGCCGGAAATAAATATTGTCCTAATGTCTAGATATGTTAGGATGGATATGTGCATAACAGAGTACCTCCGGTATTTTTTGGAGCCATAGATTTGTCAGGAAAATGGGGGTGCAATGCAGGCTCTCTGGGGCTGGGTGGCCAAGAGCTACCTTGATTCTAATCCTGGCTCTGGCACTAACTGACTATATAACCCTAACCAATGACTACATTCTGGACTTGCTTCTTCATCTTTGAAATAGGGCCTGTCTCATCTATAAGTGTAGCCATCTTCCTGGGAGATTTCTCCATCTGTATCATTTCCAGTCTTCTCCTAAGAAGGCTGGTTCCCAGGGCTGAGAGTTAGAACAGATGCACATTGAGGGGATAGAAGGAGGATTTGAAGTGAGGGAGGGGATCAAGAAACTCTATTTGGAGGGAGAGGTAGAAAAAGCAAGAGAAGGCCAAAGGGAGAGAAAGGAGAAAAACAGAAGCAAAGGAGAGAAAAGTCAAGGCAGGACTGGCCTGCAGTGTCAAATGCGGCCCAGAAGTGGAGGTTTTGAGAGAGAAGAGGACTGAGGAGACTCACAGAGCAGTTACAGGCTGGGGTTCTGAATCCTGACAACGCACTCTGGACATAATATGCTGGCACCTTGGGAAACTGCTTAATCTCTTTAACCTCTAATTTCCTCATCTACAAGATGAAAATAGAACACAATGCCATTTATTGTCCTGAAGATCATATGAGATGGTAATTACTCAGTAAGTGTCAGCCACAGACACTAAAAAGTCCATCTTGTTTGGAGATTGGAAAGTTGCTGTGGATTTTGAAGAGGTCAGGTTTAGTGATGCTTGTAGAATCCCAATTGCTGGGATGGCTGGGGTGGAGGGAACAGGGGTGATGGGGGTGAGGGAGCTGTGACTACATTGAAGAACAGTGTGAAGAGGCAGTATGACATGGGAGGGATAGTTTTGTGTCTCTGAAATAAGTCTTGTTGTTGTTGTGTGCCATTGAGTCGAACCCGACTCCTAACGACCCCTCCTTGAGTTTCTGAGGCGGTATCACTACAGAAGTAGATTGCCCAACCTTCCTTCCAAGGAGTGGCTTGTGGGTTTGAACCGCCAGCCTTCTGGTTAGCAGTCAAGTGCCTTAGGCACTATGCTACCAGAGCTCCTGAAATAAGTCTAGTAAATGAACATGGAGAAACACGCATTTAAAGAAGTGCTTACTCCTGTGCGGTGGTAGTTAAGATCCACTAACTGCTGATAACTGCCCTTCTGAGAGAAACGTCCCTGCAGGTACTGAATCCATAAGCAGTGCTCATTACTCTCTGGCCCCTCCTCCACCACATTCTATATTGTAGCATAGCCTCAAATGTTTTAAATCTAAAAAAACACCTCAGGAGACTACTCTTGGGGTGCAATCATGGTACCCAGAAATGCCCTACATGGTTAGACAAATCAATCCTGATTGTTCATTTCCTTTGTCTTTGGGTCTTTTCTTACTCCCATCCCTTACCCCTTTACAACTGTGCTGCATCACCAAGAGAGGAGTTTAATTGTCACTTCTGGGGCTTGTCTTTGTTTTCTAGGGCTGCCATAACAAACCACCCGGTGGGTGGCTTTAAAGAACAGAAATTTATTTCCTCAAAGTTCTGGAGGCTAGAAGTCTGAATTCAGGGCATCATGAGGGCTGTGTTCTTTCTCTGCCAACTTTAGCGGAAGACTTTTTCTTGTCTTATGAGTCTATAACTGATAGGAGAATGTCGAGTCAAGATGTCTCTTTCAGCTTCTTATAGCCCCAGGTGTTTCTTGTCCTTCCTTGCCCTTTTTCCTTGTACGTGTGTCTGTTCTCCCCTTTCATAAAATACCCCTGAGAAGGAATTAGGATTAGGATTCCCCTACACTCTGGTAAAACCTACTTTCATTTAAGTGGTAATAAAAGTAAAACTATTTCCAAATAAGGTCACATTCACAGGTACAGGGGTTAGGAATTTAATATATCTTTTCAGGGACGTAATTCAATCCATAACAAGGGTTAAGAGAGAAAACATGGGAAGAGGCAGGACCTTGTGCGTGGCCATGCTGGTTATGTTCAGGTCAACTCCACAGGATGCCATTCTCTTCAACCACACTGTGAATGGTGAGTCTTGGTGTTGTGCAAGGAGAATCTGCACTACAGTATGCAGTGACCCCATAAGGGAGCAGAGGGTTCTAAGTCAGGATGTTAACACCCCCCCACACACACACATACACACGCAATCTGTGAACAGATTTAATTGAAACTTCAAGGGACAACAAGCACAGAAAGCATATGGGTAATTGCTCCCTCGGCCCTCCATGCCAGCTGAGATGTCAGGAGGGCAGTTTCAGCCTGTGGGTAGTTCATTAGGGCAGAGAGTGAGGATGGATGGTATAAGACAGAAAGCCTTGTCCTGCTGAATCACCGGTGCTAGTTCTAGAATCTGCCAGGGCCATCCCCACAGGCTCCTCGGCCGAGGACTGACTAAGCACAAGACTGTAAGAGTTGGCAGAACATCAAGGATGGTGGGGCCAGGAGATAGCTGGAGAAGCGACATTTGTGAATGAATGTGATGAAATGTTTTATTTGTTTAGACTAAATCCCATCCTTACCTCATGTAAGTGGAGCAACCAAGTGTAAGGTGCTGAGACAGTCGAAAGGAAAGGATTGTCTGACCAGCTGTTCAAACTGGTGGCTGAGCCTAACTAGTGAGAACAGCTAAGACTCAGGTCTCACTCAGAGTCTTGTAAGTGTTGAGCAAAATGGAAACATAGAGTACTCCTATGAGCTAAAGTTTATAAAAAGAAAAAAAAAAATTAATTAGATGAAAGATTTTTTTTCTGATGACTACAATAATGTGTTGTAGAAAATTAGGAAATGTATAAAATTATAACAAAGAAAAAAAAGTATTTATAATTGCAGCACTTGGCAATAATTATTCACCTCAATACATTTGCAATACTTTTCTCGCAGGAACGTACAGCATTTTGCAGATATTTTCTAATTCATTCTGCAGTGCAGGTGTGTGAGGATTGATTAGGGAAGGGTATCACATACATTTATTATCTTTATGGAGGAGAAATCAGTGACTTGCTCAAAGTCAGAGGAATGTGTGATCCCAATGACCTTAGGTTTTCTGTTGTCTGGTTTATACCTCTAATAACAATAATAATAATAATAACCTGAACGATTAACATCTGCCTAGTCCTTTCAGTTGTAAAGGACTTTCCCTTGAGGTACCATTCTGATTGTGTACTTTCCATATTTATTCGCCTAACTGATATTTCATAGGCAGCCATGATGTAAAAAGGATTATCTTGAAGTAGGGTAACACAACTATTGAGCACTCAGCTACTAAACAAAAGGTTGGCAGTTCAAATGCATCCAGATTCACCTAGAAAGAAAGGCCTGGTGATCTGCTCCTGGAAGGTCACAGCTGTTGAAAACCCTATTGTCTTAGTCATCTAGTGCTTCTATAACAGAAATACCACAAGTGGGTGGCTTTAACAAACAGAAATTTATTTTTCTCACAGTTTAGGAGGCTAGAAGTCCAAATTCAGGTGCTAGCTGTAGGGGAAGGCTTTCCCTCTCTGTGAACTCTGGAGGAAAGTCCTTGTTTCTTCTGCTCCTTCTTTCTTGTTTCTTGGAGCTCTCCATGTGCATTACCATCTATTTTACCTCATCTCTCTTCTGATGGATTGTTTAATCTCTATTATAACTCAAAAGAGATTGACTCGGAAGGTAAACCCTATACTAATGTTGTCTCATTAACATAACAAGGACAATCCATTTTCAAATGGATCATAACCACAGGTACAAAAGTTAGGATTTACAAAACAAATTTTTGAGGGACATAATTTAATCCATAACACATATACGCAGTTCTACTCTGAATCACATGGAGTTGTTATGAGTTGGAATTGACTTGATGGCAACTAGTTTTGGTTAACCTAGTAGTTAGAGGAGGGAGACAATGAACAATGACCACGGGCCCCTTCATTTGTATGGAGCCATGCTTTACTTAAAATCTTTTGATTAAGGCAACAGAACAGAAAGAGTACACTGCTCTTTATAAAGTTAGGGTGTGTATCCATATGTGGAGATGGGTGAGCAGCGTACATACACAAAGAAATTGATGAATTCTGAACTTATCCAGTCTTGCACTGTCCAACTACTAATTTTCTCATTTTGTTTAATTTTAATTATTTAAAATTAAAAACATACTTCATTTATTAAAAAAAAAAAAGTATGTTTGGAATAACTTAGGTATGTGAATCTACTTTTTCAACTGTAAATTTTATGAAATCTGAGCTCTGGTGATGTAGTGCTCAAGGCATTTGACTGCTAACCAGCAGGCTGGTGGTTCAAACCCACCTGTCAGTCCTCAGAAGGAAGGTTGGGCAATCTACTTCTGTAGAGATACCGCCTCATAAACCCAAGGAGGGATCACTATGAGTCAGAGACGACTCTACAGCACATAACAACAACAACAAATATAGATAAAATATTTTTGATGAAAAATTATTATCTAAATTTAGATGTGCTGTAAGTGTAAAATACATACCAGATTTCCAAGACTTAGTCTAAAAATATTGTAAAATATCTTGGTAATAATTTTCTTACATTAGTTATATGTTGAAATGATAATATTTTGGATATATGGGTGAAATAAAATACATTATTAAAATTAACTTAATCTATTTCTTTTTCTCTTTTTAATGCGGCTACTAGTAAATTTAAAATTATGTATGTGATTTGCATTATAATTCTATTGGACAACATTGGATTTACTCACTATAATGTAATTTACTAAGTTATAAATGGTGAGGGTCTATCTGTCTCACATGTAATACCTTAGACAACCCTTCATTGATTTCAATAGACAAACGTATTTTAGAATCATGGATTAATAAATAGCATAGGTGTTGTACTTAGAAGAACTTAAGTTTCCAACGTTGGCCCTCCCAGCTGTGTGTTTTTGTGTGCCATTGAGAAGATTTTGACTTATAGAAACCTGTATGACAGAGTAGAACTACCTTATAGAGTTTCCTAGGCTGAAATCTAGGAGAAAATTGCCAGGTCTTTTCTCCCATGGAGCCCCTGGTGGGTTTGAGTCCCTAGTCCTTTGGTTAGCAGCCAAGTGCTTAACCATGGTATCACCAGCCAGGCTGCTTACCAGTTTGCACCCATGTATAAATTTTCTCTTTTTTGTTTCCTTTGTACTTTGTAAAACAAGCTCTGGTAGCACAGTGCCTAGGACATCTCATTGCTAGCCAGAAGGCTGGTGGTTCAAACCTACCAGTCACTCCACAGAAGGAAGACTGGGCAATCTACTTCCATAAAGATTTACTGTCTCAGAAACCCAATGGAGGTCACTATGGGTCAGAACTGATTTGATGGCAGTGGGTATTTTATGGACTTCGTAATTTTAATTTCTAGAAAAGTTACAAAAGAACACAAAGAATTTTCATTTGTCCTTGGTCCAGAGACCCCATTCAAGTTTTGCAAGTGTCCCAATAACGTCCTTGATAAGAAAGAATCTAATCCAGGATTATACAGTGCATGTAGTTGGCATATCTCTCAGTGTCATTCTATCTGGAGCAGTTAATTCCTCACTCATTCTTTGACCTTCATGACCTTAATACTTTTGAAGGTTACAGGCTTGTTGTTTTGTAGCATCCCCCTCAGTTTAGGTTTGTCTGATGTTTCCTCATGCTGACATTCAAATTAAGAATTTTTGCAGGAGCATTACAGAAGTGAGTCCTATCAGGTGGCACTGATTTTGATTTGTCATATAGCTTATTGGTGATACTAACTTTGATCATCTGAGTAAGGTGTTGGCTGTCAGATGTGTCCACTGTAAAGTTATTTTTTCTCTGTACAATTAATACGTATTTTGAGGAAGATACTTTGAAACTATGAAATATCCCACTCCCTATCCAAATATTACCTCATGGTTTAGCATTTATTTATGTTTCTTACATGAATGAATTATTACTATTATGGTTTCTAAATGATGATTTTCTAACTTTATAATTTTTTTCTACATTTATTAGTTAGTATTCTTTATGAGAAAAAGTTTTCTATTCATTTAAATATGTGTGTCTATGTGTGTGTGTGTGTGTATTAGTGTAGTCTCATGGATTCCTATCTTATTTAATGGAACAAAATCCCTTAGTATTTATTTATTTTGGTGCTCAAATTGTCTCAGTATTCACCAGAGGAAGAGCCCTTCCAAGCTGGTTTGATGTATATTCACCATTTTGATATATATTCAGCAGTCTTTCTTTTGTTTTGTTTTAATCCAGTAGAGTGCTAGAGATGGCTTACACTGCCTTGTAAGAGCCCATTATTAAATTTGCAGGAAATCTGTTAGCCAGTTGACATCATGTTGGTGGCTTGGAATTAGGCATGGTAAGAGTATTTAAGGAGCACTGGTGGGGAGCTCTGGTAGTGTAGTACCTAAGGCATTTGACTGCTAACCAGAAAGCTGGTGGTTCAAATCCACCAGCCACTCCTTGGAAGGAAGATACCATGGTAATTGGCAAGCTTTTTTTTTTTCCAGAGAGCCAATTTTCAATCATTTACCAGCACACAAATGTTTCTGTCACAAAAATTGTCCCAGACTCAAATTCCTAGGCACAGTCCTGTAAATCATCCATTTCTCCAGGGAACTCTGATTCCCTTTCTCAAGAGAATAGCTCTCAGAAACAATGATATTGAAGCTAGATAACCTCTATTGGGCATTACTTGGGTGGATCAAAAACCTGAAGAACCCAAACTCACTGCCATCAAGTTGATTCCGACTCATTGTGCCTCCATTTGGGTTTCCAAGATGGTAATTCTTTACAGAAGTAGATTGCCCATTCTTCCTTCCATGGAGTGGCTGGTGGGTTCAAACCTTCTAGTTAGCAGTCATGTTCCTTAGGCACTATGCCACCAGAGGGAAATGTGTGCATTTGTATAGTGTGTGTGTGTGTGTGTATTAACACACACACTTCAATTTTAAATAAACATTTTATTTTAGAATAATTTTAGATTTACAAAATCTAAATAGTACAGAGGTCCTGTTACCCTTCACACAGCTTTCCCTAACATTAATATTTTCTATAACTATGGTATATTTGTCAAAACTAAGAAATTAACATTAGTATAATACTATTAACTGAATTACCAACTTTATTTGGATTTCACCAGTTTCTCCATGAATGCTCTTTTTCTGTTCCAGCATTCAATCTAGTCTGTTGCATTGTATTAATGTACATAAACATGTACATGCATGCAATGCACACTTTTATCTATCTACCATCTATCATCTATCTTGAAAACCATGGGTTTATGCCTTTAATTGCAAGGCTACACCCCACTGTTTATTCTAGCTTTTATCTTTTCCATAGTTATAACCTCTTTCTTTGACTGAGAAATCTGGCTCCTATTATCTTCAAAATATTTACTTATTGTCCAAATTGCCCTGTATATAACCAATCTCCAGACTCTATTGGGTTGCTGCCCAACTCAATTGCCTCCTTCACACAGATCCCCAACTTTACTAGGTTCTGGTTGACTTTTGGACTGAGTTAGGAAGGAAAGAAGACAGGAAGAAAGTTGTAGAAGTTTCTCAGAATCTCATTTTCCCTATATTAATTCCTTATAGATTGATAATACCTATCTTGTTGGAAGCAAAATGCTTAACACAATGCCCAGTAGGAAATAAACTCAAACCAAAACTCATTGCCATTGAGTCAGATCCAACTCATAGCAACTCATCCTTGGGTTTCTGAGGCGGTATCACTACGGAAGTAGATTGCCCAACCTTCCTTCTGAGGAGTGGCTGGTGGGTTTGAACTGCCAGCCTTCTGGTTAGCAGTCAGATGCCTTAGGCACTACATCACCAGCGCTCCCTCCTATAAGAAAGGACGTAGGAAAATTATGACCAAGTTTTAGAAAGGAATTAATTTTTCAAAAGCACTTTAACAATTCAGTAGCAGTCTGAGCCAGAATCAAGTCAGGTTTCTTTAGAATTATTCTTGTTCTTCCATAAACTCAAAAAGCCAAACTCACTGCTGTCAAGTTGGACCTGACTCATAGCGACCCCTTGTTGGGTTTCTGAGGTGATATCACTGCAGAAGTAGATTGCCCAACCTTCCTTCTGAGGAGTGGCTGGTGAGTTTGAACCCCCAGTCTTCTGGTTAGCAGTCAAGTGCCTTAGGCTCTACTCTACCAGAGCTTCTCAGTTCTTCATGGGGGGCTCTTAAATAATTTTCCACAAGGACCACCAGACAGAGCCAGAATCACTGTAGTCTATCTAAGTCTGAGGAACTGTGATGGCATAGTGACTAAAGTGCTCAGTGGTTCCAACCCATCAGTTACTCCACAGGACAAAGATATGGGAGTCTGCTTCTTTAAAGATCACAGTTTTGGAAACCCTATAGGGCAGTTCTAATCTGTTCTGTGGGGTTGCTATGAGTCAGAATTGACTTGACAGCAGTAGGTTTGAGGTTTTGTTTTGTTTTGTTTTTTAAATCTAAGTGTATAGTCTGACTTTTTTTTTAATTGGAAAAGAACACAATAAAAAATATATATGTGAAAAAATATAACTGTGAATAACAAAGCAATTGTGTAAGTTCAACATTATCAGTAAAAGTCAAATTCTAATCCCTTAAAGCAATAGTGAAGATACCCCGAAAACAAAATGCCCTTCATTTCTCACTATCACCTAGAGTGGGGAATCTAGTGATCTGGGCAGGGCACTGGGGGCTTTCATCAACACCGACACTTGCATGGCACCAAGCCTTGTCAGCTGAATACTGACTGAGAGTCTTCAGTAAATTGTCCTAAGGTGCTGATTTTAGTGTATGAATACCAACTTCTGGTAACTTGCCATTTTTAATTTATTAAGTTGCTAATATATATGATTGTTAGTGGAAATCAGTCAAAGATGAGTTATTTGTCTCAAGCACTCTAGTGGAGGTCTGGCAGTGATGGATTAGTTGTGATTTCTTAGTGGTAAAGCTCCAAGCTGGCTCCTGCCACCACACCACACTTTCTCAACACAGCAAACTTACTAAGTACCCATCCTTCATCTGTTTATCCCACCCTCCTCCCAGCTTCCCCTGGTACTAGTCAAGAACCTGTGGAAAAAAGAAAAGTCACCTTCATCAAGAAAAACATTTAGGGATGGGTTTCTTGGACTACATTACAAAAGGGATAATGATTCTTTCTCGGTGTACTTATTGACATTCATTCAGCAGCATATAGTTTATTTTGGTTTGAGTTTGTGATGTAGCATCTATATTTAATTCCACAAGCTGTCGGGCAACTCATATATTTACAAACACAGTCCCAGAAACAATGTGTTTGCTGGTCACAGCTGCATCTGTAACATCTCAGGAGCTCCGTACTGTTTGGCACAGCTCAGGGCATTATCATTTTACATTCTGGTCTGTGCCAAGGCCCAAATGGGGCAGAGCTTGGGCTAAAAGTTCAGATTCAGTGAAAGGACTGGCAGAAAGCCATGAACAAGAGTAACACTGAGGGCTGTGGGTCAGAACAGAGAGTCACTTGTCAGCCCTACCTCGGTTCTGCAGCCTGCACAGTGATGAGCAATTTCTATGTGACAGGCTTAGGTTTATCTGGACTCCTGAGACTCCTGAGAAAATGCTTAAGCTACACTATGTGTATACAGAGGCTCTGGTGGGACAAGAGCTAGGGATTCAGCATCCAAACCCAGATGGTGGGAAAGAGGCAAGGACAAAAAAGGGACTTCTCTAGGATGGTGGACCAAGTGGTCGTAAGAGAGATGCAATGAATGACTAAGCCAGCTTCAGTAGCTGGACCCAGTGAGAATGCATCCTCAGGGGCAGGGTCCACATAGTATGATGCAGGCAATCTTGAAAATAGGAGGTCCAACCTGTTAGCCAAAATACATAAAGAGGAACCTTAGGTGGAGGTGAAATTCAGAGTCAGCCACAGGGATAGTAATTTCTTGGAAGTCTATTTCCCTACAACAGAAAATGGAGCAGCTGAATGTACAAAGCCCAGGAATCAGCGAGAGTACAAGCCCTTCCTTACACCTTAGAAGGGAATGCTGAGGCTGGGTAGAAAGGGATGAGGAACTAGAAATGAAAGGGATGGGGGATTTGGGCACAGGTTCAGTAGGGTTTGGAGAGATGAAAGAAGAGCAGGACTCAGTGATAGGCAGGAAACTAGCAACTGTGGGTTGTCTACCAGGGCCTGGGTTGTATGGAACTTGCCTTATTTTACAGTTCTTAAGACAGCCGAAGTGAAATATAATTGCCTCCTCATGAGGCCATGCTGACAAATCATCTAAACAGGATCCACACAGCTTCCCAAAAAGCTAGAGGCTTGAAGTCCTTGTCCAAGCCAATAAAATGATTTAGGTGAATGCTGCTTTTGTACTATAAGATTTTAGACTTTTCTATAGCAATTGTTTAAGTGAGAATGACCTCAAGGAATCTAGGGTAACCTCCTGTGACTACATCTCTCTTATCAGAGACAAGTCTGTGAGTCTTAGGCTTACAGGTCATATATGAAACACATTCTTGTACAAATAATTTTGCTTCTCCTTTCCTGAGTTTTCTCCTCTGCAAAATGGTCATAATAACAACACTAACTTCATAGGGTTTTATGAGAATTAAATGAGTCAATGCATGGAAATTGTTTAGATCAGTGTCTGGCACATAGTAACCAACATATAAGCCTAATTGGTGGAGATGATGATGGCAACTCTGGGACTCATAGATCCTTTTGAAAATTTTGATTTATGACTGACACACATGAAATATATGGAGGCAAAATTAGCTCTATATGGCATTGAGAGGCCCACGTTCAAGTCCTGGTTTTTCCTTTTACCAGTTATATAACCTTGAATAAGTCACTGCTCTTCTGTGACCTTCTATTTTCTCATCCACTGTGTGATGAGAAAAGGATTAGATGTCTGGTTCTCAGCTGGAGAGCACTATCAAAATCTCTTGACACTGGTTTCCAGAATACAACAAAGTATAAAAATACAACTCAACCCAAGTTATCAGTTATTTTTTCCCTCCTACCCTTTCTGCACCTGCCCTCATACACACTACAACACACACTCCTGACTGCTGAAAAGCCACTAGCCCAGGTAACTGGTAGGATTCCCACCCCCCACACACACACACCCCTCCAGTTCCATAATGTGATCAGGTGGAAATTAACCAGAGACCAAATGCTCTAAGAAAGTAAAAACAAAAGAAGAAGAAGAGAAAACCATTCCTACTGAGTTGACACCAACTCATGGTAACTCCCTGTGTCAGAGTAGAACTGAAACCACAGGATTTTCAATGGCAGATTTTTCAGAGGTAGATCACCAGGTCTTTCTTCCCAGGTTTCAGAGGTAGATCATCAGGTCTTTCTTCTGAGATGCCTCTGGGTGAACTCAAACCGCCAACCCTTTGCTTAGCAACTGAGTGTGTTAATCATTTGTGCCACTCAGGGATGGCAGAATAACTAAGAAATCAGCCCAGAGCCTAGCTTTGAAAGGCTTCTTGGAGTAAATAAGTCTAAAAGATGTGATGGACAGACAGAGTCACAGAGAGGAAAGGTAGGAGTGAATACAACAGCCAAGTCCCACATCAGATAATCAAGATCAAGTGATGGAGGGCACAGGATGGAGACAAAGGGGCTCTGGACTGGGCTTGGTGCTTGAGGAGCAGGAGGAGGATGAGAGAAGTCACACTGAGTGATCTGTGGGGACTTGCAAATGTTAGTGAGGACACATTTTTTAGCAAGAGATTTTACCTTCTCAGGTCTCAGTTTTCTCACCTGTTGTTGTTGTTATTTGCCATCGAGTCAGACGTGACTCATAGAGACCCCTCCTTGGGTTTCCAAGGCAGTATCACTATGGAAGTAGACTCACCTGTAATAGATAGATAATAGATTGATAGGTAGACAGACAATATATTGGATTAGGTGGTTCTTCTGGACCTTTCTCTCTTTTTTGGCTCTAATAACCAGAACATTGGAATAAATAATGGAGAACACATTCATGGTCCAAGCACTTTTTAAGGGCTTTACACTTATTAACTCATTTAATCCCTACAATCCTGTGAAATAGCACTATAATTACTGTTATCCTTTGTTTACAGATGAGGAAACTTAGGCCAAAAATAAAAATAAAATAAAGTGGTAGAGTCATATAAGAATCTTTTGGTCATCATTATCCTCTAGGGAGTAGCGATGAGGCTGTTCAGCACCTGGCTAGGGCAGTGAGATTATTCTCAGGGTCACAAGGAGCTGTTGGAATTTCTTAAGGAAAGAATAGGATGGAAATGGTTTTGAGAAAGGTTAATCTGCATTCGTGGCATCACTAAGGTTGGTGTTACCCAATGTGGTAACTCATGGTGTCACCTCCACTCTGTGGACCTCCTCCCATCCCAGACCATACAGAATCCTTGTTGTTGTTGTTATGTGCCGTCGGGTCAGACCTGACTCATAGCGACCCCTCCTTGGGTTTCTGAGGCAGTATCACTACAGAAGTAGATTGCCCAACCTTCCTTCAGAGGAGTGGTTGGTGGGTTTGAACCGCCAGTCTTCTGGTTAGCAGTCAAGTGCCTTAGGCACTACACTACCAGAGCTTAGTAATGTTTATTACCAATTTCAATCATAGAATAATTTGTGATAAATATAGTTGTAAATTGCTTAAATGTAATATTTCTTAGATTATATGAATGCTAATAAAAAAATTGTTTTGTAAAATCTTTCCACATTGAGTTACATTATTAGTAACTGAGTGGAAGCCTTTTTTTGATTTTGCTACTTCTTTTCCTTTAATTAAGGAGCTCTGGTGGTGTAGTGGTTAAGGCATTTGGCTGTTAACCAACGGGTCAGTGGTTCAAACCCACCAGCCACTCTGAGGAAGAAAGATAAGGCAATCTGCTTCCCTAAAGATTTACAGCCTTGGAAACTCAATGGGGCTTGCTATGAGTCAGAATAAACTTGATGGCAGAGGGGTGTTTTTTTCCCCCCTTTAATTACTACTTCATTCTCAAAAAAAAATTATTGATACCACTTTGCAAATACTACTTGCCACAATATTGTAGCTAGAACATCAGAAAATTTGACAAAATCAGCAACTCACTGGAAGCTACTAAAACTGCATGTGCTTGTAGTACATGCAAATGAAACAACATGAGTCAAAGCATTATTGTAATTGCATAATAATGACAGCTCTGACTGGGGTACATTAGAAAGTTCAAAAAGTAAATTAGCATGGAGCTTTAGCCTTGTAGGTATGTTGATACATGTAAGCTGGGCTTATAAAAAATGCTTTTGTTGTTATAACTAACTACAGGGATATTTTATAAATAATAATAAATTTCTGCTGCAACTCTGAACAAAAATTTCATAGACAGTCATTTTGTGGTTCATCCCCTCTGACACTGTCACCTGGTGCAGTCTGCACCCCCCACATCCTACAGTGACACCACTGATCTGCATGCAGATTAGGTTTTAAAGGCTCTAAAATGTGAATCTTTTCATTTAGATGTTCTGTTTGATAGGCAGTGCCTTCTCTGTCTTCTGTAGACCTCGTGACCTCATAGGAGGCTCTGGGCCCAGGGTGTCCCTGGTCTGCCCACTTTGACCCCGGCTTTATTGTGCAGGGCCCAGCACAATCTTGTCAGTTAGCTTGTCTCTCCAAGGAAAGAGCCAAGGACACCCAGCAGGCAAATATGAATCCTCAGCAACTGACAGATGAATCCGTCCTTGATAAGTGACGGGCTGGTTATCACACAGCAGAATCCTATAAATTTTGGGCCCTAAGGGGATGGTGCCTACAAGGTCTAATGTTACTAAAGCTATATATGTGTGCATGTGAGTGTGTGTGCAATTCTTTAAACTCATTGCAGGATCCTCAAGGCCTATATTTTGTTCCTGCCCCATGAAGCAAGGGCTGGGTCTGCCTTCTTCAAAAATTGACCCCCATCACCTAGTATAGTCTTCGTACATAAGAGTTGTTTAATAAGTTATGGACTGTTTGATGGATGCAAGTGTGAGAGGATAAGGAGGGCTGAATTATAGGTCTTGGAATCAGAATATCTGCACTTCACTTCTTCGGCATCCTTGTGGATATTCTCACTTCTCCAAGCCTCTTCTCTTAAAGGTCTCAGGTGAATGGAAAGTCATTTAGCAAATAGTCATTGTGATCAGGAGTCTCCAGGGTCACCATGCATTGGAATTGAACAGCAACTAACAACACAACAACATTTACGATGAGGCTTACCTTTGCATAAATCATAGTGGTCGCCTCATTTATGCAGTGAGGATATCCACATGGCTCACCTATTTTAAGTTGTTTTCTGCCTAGCGGTAAGGAAATGCATAAAATGTAGCTCTCCAGTCTCATGGGAGTGAAGCTGAAGGTTGTATCACAGAGCTTTGAGATGACAGTGGCAGTAGAGGCATTAGACCTTCCTGGGTTCAAAAAGGGGAATGATGGGAGCTGCTGAAGCTCTGTGAGGTGCAACTGGAAGAACATTATCAGTATGATAATGCCATGGTTACTATCTGTTGAGGTTAGGGGATCATTGCAGCAGAGAGATTCAATTGATTTCAGCTGGTAGCACTCCTACATCCACCCTTCTCCTTGAGGAGTCTATACCCTAGAATGTCCTATCATGTCTCTGATCCAGCACCCTTTCTAGTAAAAACAGGAGATTTTTCTATCAAGATGTTGTGGATGACAAAAACAAATAACAGTTTCTGTGAATTTTTACCACCAACGCCCTCTGGTTTATTCAAGAAAACATCTCTTCAATGTTGTTGTTGTTATGTGCTGTCGAGTCAGACCCAACTCATAGCGACCCCTCCTTGGGTTTCCAAGGCAGTATCACTACGAAAGTAGATTGCCCAACCTTCCTTCTGAGGAGTGGCTGGTGAGTTTGAACCACTAGCCTTCTGGTTAGCAGTCAAGTGCCTTAGGCACTACGCTACCAGAGCTCCCCATCTCTTCAATAGAGTTGGCCAATTAACCACTCAAATGACTTGAAAACTTATTTAATGTCACCGCCTAATCACTTTATTAAATGTCACTGCTCCAGCAAGCAAGGATTTCTGCTTTATACTTC
>NW_006921630.1:1628358-1634015 GCF_000298275.1 Orycteropus afer afer
GATCTATGTAGGAGATCCTGGATAGAGTGGGAGAACAATGTGGAACAAAACTCAAAATCATGGAAAAGGAAAAAAAAAAAAAGAAAGGGACCAGGTTTGTTGGTCTGATAGAGCCTGGTGGAACTGGCTGATGAGACTACGGTCCCTAGTTGTCCTTCAGGTCTGGAAATGAACTCACTCCTGTGGCTTCCAGCCAAACAAAAGACAGGCATATGAGTTGAACATTTACACTAGGTAGATACACTCCTTAGAGAGAACAATCATGGGAGAATAGAAGGGCTGTGTATGCACTGGGAGACAGCTCGGGGGCAGGAGTGCATGGAGGAATGGACACAGGGAAGAGGTAACTAAGGGGAGGAAGTGGAAAGGGAGCTGTTTCATTGTGGGAAATTGTAGTCAATGTCATGAGACAAAGTGTATGTGAGCTGCTGTACGGAAAGCGAATTACTCTGTAAACTTTCTCCAAATCACCATAAAAATTTTTTAAAAAATAAGAATTATGTTAACAATAGTATCACATCTATTTGTCCTTCTCTCCTGGCTTGTAACTATTGCTGTTGGTGTTAGCTGTCATGGAGTTGACTCTGATCCTGGTGACCCCATGCACAACAGAATAAAATGCACCTGCTCCTGTGTCATCCCCATGATTGGTTGTGGATTGGACCATGTGAGACATAAAATTTTCATTGCTTGATTTTCAGAAGTAATCACCATGCCTTTCTTCCTAATCCATTTAGTCTGGAAGCTCCACTGAAACCTGTTCAGCATCATAGTAACACACAAGGCTCTATTGACAGACAGGTTGTGGCTGCATATGAGGTGCATCGGCCAGGAATAGAAAGGACCCAAGTCTCCTACATGGAAAAACAAGAATACTACCAATGAATCACCACTACCCCCAATCCTATCACCATATACTAGCCTGAGCCTAAACTCTTCCAACCTATAACCCATCTGCTTCAGTAACTTTCAATAAGGAGACCTCTGTTTCTCATGCCCCCAATCCTAATTCCTCTGTCCTCTGACATACCTAGCATACATGAAAGTTGAGAACAACAGAGGACAAAACAAGTCCTCAGCTGGGTAATAATCTGAGTGGTGGAGCTAGGATTTGAATAAACTCTCGCATTTTAAAGACTGCAATGCTTATTTCTCATGTCTCTTATTCTGTACCTGATTTTATCTGTTGATGAAATTGTGACCCACTTCATGGCTGAAAGAACAAATTTGGCATGTTTTTGGTTGCTTGTACTTTTGTTCCAAAAGCAAATTTATTATTTCTTTAGGGATAAAATTATTTCTTAAGTATGCTCCAAGTAATAAAAATATTTGGATTTCACAAGGAAATTTATCCTGTTTTTTCCCTCCTCAATCAAGGCACTATCTTAGTCATTATTGCAATATACATCTACTTGTCACTTATTAATTATCTTATTATCTGACATTTCACATTTATAATAGTGAAAAATCTACTATCCAACTATTCTGCACATTAATGACATATGTCTGGCAGTAATGAATGTGAGGTATGAGGAGAGGTAACACTGGCTAGGATGGTTAAGATTATGTGACGACTTGGTTGGGCAATGATTCTCAGTGGTTTGGAAGTTATGTAATGTAATTTGACGGTTATGTAATGATAAACTTGGCAATTTTGTAATGATGTTGTCATCCTCCATTTTGTGATATGATATCATCGTCCTCCATTTTTGAAAAATGATGATTTTTACATAACTATCTGATCTTTGGAACCTGACCATGTCAATAAGTGAGGAGTGGGTGGACTAAGATATGACATGGAGGTTTATTTACACAGTCAATGTTAGGACAAGAAGGATAAATGGAAGTATCATGGGGAATGTGTTAATTATTTTATCCTGATGAATATTAGTGTTGCGGCCAGAAATTGTGAGAATTTCGACAGCTAAATTTGCCTGACAAGTTGCTATTACAAAAATTCTAGTGATATTTGTGAAGCATAAGCAGGAAATGGCCAAAAGCTGTTCCCCTTTAAAAGCCTGATTTTTACACCAGCTGTCAATGAAACAATTATTTTGTCTTTTTGTAAAATGTGAAAGAAAACGTTCTAGGGATTTTTTTTTTTTTTTTTAAAGAAAGTTTTGAAACTTGTTAAAACTTCTCTTTCTTAAAAAGAGATTTTTTAGTCAAAATGTCTTCAGATCCCGAGGAAAACCAATGAAGCAGAAATTATATTATTCCAAGGCCAGGTTTTTCAGAGGAGCAGTCAGCACTGAATTCAGGCATTCTTGCTGTGCTCAGCAGACGTGGCCCAGCAATCAAAACCATTTGATTCTAAAGCTGATATTCCTATAACCAGGGAGGTTCCAGAACATTGTGAGCTTTGAAAAAGCATAATTACAAACAAAGAGTGACAAGAAGCACATGTTGACTTAATATAGTGTGCTTCTCTCAAAGAGCACCCTGCTTTTTTATGCACGTATGCTTTCACCTGTCTTCATAAAGCGCTTGATTGGTAAGTGAGGTGGTTGCCATCACTCTCACATTACAGTATAGGACATTGAGGCACCAAGAGGTTAAGTGGCTGACATTGACTTACAAAGACCCATCAAAGAAATGCATGAAATCCATTTATCAACTTAAAAAAATTTTTTTTATTTGTGATTTGGGTGAAAGTTTAGAGCAAATTCATTTTCCATATAGCAGCTCACATACACTTTGTCTCACGACATTGACTGCAATTTCCCACAATGCAACAGCTCCCCTCCCACTTCCTCCCCATAGTTACCTCTTCCCTGTGTTCTTCCCTCCCATGCACTCCTGTCCCCTGAGCTGTCTCCCAGTGCATACATAGCCCTTCTATTCTCCCATAATTGATCTCTCCAAGGAGTATATCTAACTAATGTAAATGTTCAGCTCATATTCCTGTCTTTTGTTTGGCTGGAAGCCATAGAAGTGGGTTCAGTTCCAGACCTGAAGGGCAGCTAGGGGGTCATAGTCTCAGCGGTTCCCTCAGGCTCTATCAGAACAGCAAACCTGGTCCTTTTTTTTTTTTTCCCCAAATGATTTTGAGTTTTGTTCCACATTGTTCTCCCACTCTATCCAGGATCTCCTACACAGATTCCCCCTCCAAGTGGTTGACAGTGATAGCTGGGCACTATCTAGTTCTTCTGGTCTCATAGTCATATAGGCTGAGGATCACATGGTGCACCAGTCACTTGGACTAATTGTTCCCATGTGTCTTTGATTTTCTCCATTCTTCTTTGTTCTGGATGAGGAAAGACCCATGGTTGTATCTAGATTCTCACTTGCAAGCTTTTAAGATCCCAGTCGCTACTCACCAAAGTAGGATGTGGAACAATGTTTTTGTATAGTATGTTATACCAATTGAGATTGATGTCCCCTGCAACTAGGATCCTGAGCCCACAGGTCCAACTATTTGTTCTAGGAAGGAAAGTTTTGATGTGACTTTGAGGAGTTAGAGGAGACGATGAGCATCAAGAAACTGCCACACTTTTTTTTTTTTAATTTCATCACAGAGAATAACAGGTATTTTCTTCAGGTCAGCAGTTCAAACCCATCAGCCTCTCTGTGGGAGAAAGATGAGGCAGTCTGCTTCTGTAGATTTACAGACTTGGAAACCTTATGGGGAAGTTCTACTCTGTCAAAAAAAATGGTAGCTAGGAGTCAGAATCAACTTGATGGCAGTGAATTTTTCTTCAGAGAATGTGAAGAACCCTCACCGGGACAGGCCTTATGCAGAATGAGAGAGGGGCATAGTTATCATTTATGTATCTGTACTAGTTTCTATTGCTGTATAACAAATTTCCATATACTTATCAACTTAAAACAACACAAATGTATTATCTCACATTTTTCATGGGACAGGAATCAGAATACAGTTTAGCTAGATTCTCTGATCAGGGTCTCACCTGAGTGAAATTAGTGTGTCAGCCAAGGATGCAGTTCTCTTCTGGGGCCCAAGGTCCTTTCCCAAGCTCACATAGTTGTTAGTACAATTCATTTCCTTGAGATCTTATTACTAAGGTTCCCATTTTCTTGCTGGCTATTGACTGGTGATTTCTTTCAGCTCCTAGAGGCCACCTGCAATTCCCTACCCCATGAACCCCATAGAGAGTTCATAGAATGACTGGTTGCTTTCATCCAGGTCAACAGAAACTTGTCTTTGTGATGCTACACCTTCCTTTAGAGCTTCATCTTGTTAGGTCAGGCTCACCCAGGATAATCTCCCTTTTGATGGACTCAAACTCAATTTATTAGAAAGCTGATCATGGGAGTGATATGCTATCATATTTACCAGTCCTGCCAACACTCAAGGGGAAGGATTATATGGGACATGTACAGGAGGGCATGGGAATCTTGGGCATTTTAGAATCCTGCCTTCCATATTTTTCCACTCAGGTCAGTCATTTATACCTTGCTGTATTTACTATCAAGTCTTGATCTTCAAAATGAACATTCTTTCCTCCCTTTCATCAATATGCTTTTAAAATTTGTATCAATATTTTGTCAAAGAGATTTATCACTAATAGTAGAATTTGAGGTGATATAATGAGTATTATCTGCTTTTGTATTGTCGTAGCTTGGCAATATCTTGTATTTCAAATAAAATCCAAACTCACTGCTATTAAGTCAATTCCAACTTACAGCAACACTATAGGATAGAGTAGAACTGCCCCATAGAGTTTGCAAGGCTGTAAATCTTTACAGAAGAAAACTACCACATCTTTCTGCACAGCAGCTGGTGGGTTTAAACAACCAATGTTTTGGTTAGTAGCCAAGCACTTTAACCACTGTGCCACCAGGGATTCTCATCTGGTGCTTAGGAGTCTTCAATTTATGTCTCTTAAATACATGAATATATACCTGATTGAATGAGAAATAGTTTGGGCATCCTCATCAGATTATATCTGCATTAAAAAATGCCTAATCCCCTGTGCAAGGCTGATTCTTCCTTTTAATTTTAAATCCCTTCCCCCTCCCTGATTTGAAAGTAATGTACACTTATTATAAAACACTTGTAAGATTTTCTTCTTCTATTATTTTATTTTTTTATATTTAACTTTTCAATCCATCTAGAACTAGTTTTTTAAACCAAAACTAGACTCACTACTGTCAAGTCAGATCCAACTCAGCGACCCCTCCTTGGGTTTCCAAGGCAGTATCACTATGGAAGTAGACTGCCCAAACCTTCCTTCTGAGGAGTGGTTGGTGGGTTTGAACTGCTAGCCTTCTAGATAGCAGTCAAATGCCTTAGGCACTATGCCATCCCACCTCTACCCAGTTAGTGATTTTTTTTTTTTTCATATACTAAATTCTTACATATAATCGAGTCTACTTCCAAGCTATCTATTCTATTTCATTGATCAGTCTGTCCTTTTGTGTGCCAGTATTTCCCATTATAATGACTAGCATTTTATAATATGTTTTAAGATCTGGTAGGGCAGATACTGCCTCATTAATCTTTCAGCCCCTCTCTCAACCAGTTCATTAAGTGAAGGTGTCTATCTTGTTGCCTGCTGTAGTGCCTTAGGCAGCAAGAGCATCTTTTGGATAGGTAAGGATGGATGGACTCAGAGCTAGGTTCATATTTTACCTCTTCCTTAATTAACTCCTCTGAGTCCTGAGAAAATTTTAACTATTTTTTTTTTTTATTC
>NW_006921630.1:1636475-1637489 GCF_000298275.1 Orycteropus afer afer
AAATTTAATTTTTAGAAGATCCCATTCATCTAATTTCTCTTCTGCTGTTTGTGTCTTTTGGGTTATGCTTGATAGTCTATTTACGTCATATATTAGGGGCCCTAAACTTGTCCCTAGTTTTCCCTTGAGGAACTTTACAGTTTTAGGTTTCACATTTAAGTCTTTGATCCATCTGGAGTTAGTTTTTGTGTATTGTGAGAGGTACAGATCTTGTTTCAATTTTCTGCAAATGGAATCAGGTTTTGCCAGTACCATTTATTAAACAGACACTCTCTTCTCCATTTAATGGATTTTGGCCCTTTGTCAAAGATCAGTTGACCATAGGTTGATGGATCTATTTCTGGGTTCTCAATTCTACTCTATTGGTCTGTGTGTCTCTCATTATACCTATACCAGCCAGTTTTGACTACTGTGGCTGTATAGCAGGTTTTGAGATCTAGCAGTGTGAGATTTCCTACGTTGTTCTTCCTCTTCAATAAAGGAAACCAAACCAAACCCAGTGCTGTAGAGTCATATCTGATTCACAGAGACCCCTTCTTGGGTTTCTGAGGCAGTATCACTATGGAAGTAGATTGTCCAACCTTCCTTTCAA
Organism: Orycteropus afer afer; assembly: GCF_000298275.1. Classification (NCBI taxonomy): domain Eukaryota; kingdom Metazoa; phylum Chordata; class Mammalia; order Tubulidentata; family Orycteropodidae; genus Orycteropus; species Orycteropus afer. The sequence goes on from NW_006921630.1 coordinate 1,637,068, forward strand.
GGAGTGACCAGTGGGTTTGAACCGCCAGCCTTCTGATTAGCAGTCAACAGTGGTTGTACCATTTTACAGTCCCACCAGCTGTGTATGAGAGTCCCAATCTCTCCACATCCATGCCAGCATTTGTTATTTTCTGTCTTGTTGAACTTTGCTATTAGTGCTGGGGCAAGATAGTATCTCATTGTTGTTTTGCTATCTCTCTAATGGCTAATGATCATTAGCATTTCTTTGTATGTTTGTTGGCTGCCTGAATATCCTCTTTGGTGAAGTGTCTATTCATGTCTTCTGCCCATTTCTTAATTGGATTGTCTTTTTGTTGTTGAGGTGTTGGAGTTTTCCATAAATTCTAGAGATAAGTCCCTTGTCAGATATGTCATTGTTGAATATCTTTTCCCAATCTGTAGGTTCTCTTTTGACTCTTTTGG
>NW_006921630.1:1643650-1645134 GCF_000298275.1 Orycteropus afer afer
CATAGCTGTGGTTTCTGGGTTATGTCATCTTGTGTATTAATGGCTGGTTGTTGTTTGCTATTTTGGTTCTCTGTTCAAAGGTCTCCCTTTAGTATATCTTGTAAGGTTGGTCTGGTTTTAACAAATTCCCTTAGTTTCTGCTTTTTTTGGAAATCTCCTAATTTCACTATCATTTGTAGTGACAATTTTGCCAGGTGTAAAATTCTTGGTTGAAAATTGTTCTCTTTCAGGGTTTTACGTATTCCATCCCTTTGCCTTCTTGCTTGCATAGTTTCTGCTGAGAAATCAGAGCTTATTCTTACTGGTTGTCCTTTGTAAATCACTTTTTTTTTTCCCCCTGTGCTGCTTTCAGGATTCTTTCTTTGTCTTTGGTTTTGATGAGTTTAATGATGATATATCTTGGTAATTTTCCTTTGGGGACTATCCTGTTTGGGTTTCATTGGACTTCCTGAATGGATATATTCTCATCTTTCATCATATCAGGGAACTTCTCTTCCAGCAAATCTTGAACAATTTTCTCAGTAGTTTTATTTTTCTCTTCCTTTTCTGGAGTTCCAATGACATATAGGTTATTCCTTTTGATGGTAACCCACATGAACCTTAGGCTTTCTTCATTTTGTTTTTATCTTTTTTCTGATTGATTCCTTTCCAAAGAAGTATTCAGGTATTTGTCATCAATCTCATTAATTCTGTCTTCCATTGCATCAATTCTACTCCTTTGCCCTTTTAATGTGTTATCTATTTCTGACAATTTAGTATTAATCTTTTGGATTTCTATCTGTAGATTTAGAATCATTTCTAATTTTTCATTTATTTTGTCATTTTGTTCTTCTATTTTCTTCCAAAATCCTTCTAGGGTTTTGTCTGTGTTTTCCTTGGTCTTTCCCTCAATCCTTTGAAGATACCTAAATATAATTCTTTTGAATTCCATATCAGAAAGTTCCAATGCTGCTTCTTCCTCAGAGATGTGTTCTGGGTCTGTATCCTGCTCCCTTGTTTCTACCACTTTATCTTGCTTCTTTTTCTGGACTCTGATTGACATTCTGTTGTCTTGGAGACATCGTGGTGTTGTATTTAGATCTCTGTTAACTGTTTGTGAAGAGCAGCCAAGGGGGAGTCAGGCTCTTTTTGGTGTTTTTTTATTGTTTGCCCATTGGTGGAGAAGGAAGTGGTGGCTCTCCATCAGTAAGTGAAGTTGCAGGAGGTGTGGGTGTAGTTGTACAGGGACAGTTGCTGTCTTCCACTTAGATAGACAAAAATAACAATTGAATAACCATAAAAAAAAGCAAATGGACAAAAAACACTGTGTAATCACACAGGAACAATAACCAAAAAAAGAAAAAAGGGGAAAAAGAAAAAACACCCACAATGTATGGGGAGAGGGCAATAAGAGAAAAAAGGTAGAGAAGGAGAATAATGAAGAGAAAAAATGCAAAAAGAAAAGCAAGGAATGAGGTTAACCATAGAAAGAAAAAAAAAAAAAA